>NW_027108624.1:54524-58496 GCF_000696795.3 Halyomorpha halys
CAGTATTTTACAGCAGTTCAAGCGAGTTAGATCTTTTTCCTTCTTCTATTTTTTGACATTGTGCTTTCGCCAATACATAACTTATATATACATATATATAAATTTTTTTTTTCTCATGCGCACAGAATCGGACAGTCGTATGTGTCAACTTTATTGCTTTTAAGGTTTACTTTTACCTCTTAAAATATTTTTAAAAACTTAAGGGACGCCATATTATTATAATAATTACTATATAAGCGAAAGACCATGGAGGACTAAGACCTCGTTGACGTGGTTTTATGTAAGGTGGGTTCTTCATTCCTATTTTTTGTGAGTACTAACCATCGGCTAACGGGCCTTACATATGTCGAGGGGTAGGCTGTGAGTGAGTTTCGTATAATTTTATGCTTGTAAAAATCCAGGATGGGGCCGGGCTCGAACTCGCAACCTTAGGGTTGGTAGCCAGGGACGTTGCCACGCTGCTACCGCTGCCCCGATATTTACTTATATATTTTTTCTATTACATTGTATCATTATGCAAGAGAAGTTTATTTAGAAATTTCTCTCAACCGGCCACATCTACCTTATCATTGACGTCACACTTCATTAGAAACCTATATCTGTCATATTTACTAGTTTATAAACCATTAACAACATAAATTATTAATAGAAATATACATTCAGTATTATTTATCGAAACTATTACAACTGGTTTTTATGTTATTGTTTTTCAGTATAGTAAATTTAAGACAAAACCATATTAATAAATTATAAACAACTTAAATTATAAGTAGAAATAATATATTCACTTACTGTTGTTTATCTGAATTACTACAGTTTGTTGTTATATTTTTTTCAGTGTGGTAGATTTAAGTCAAACTACAGATTATCAGACCAAAAAGACTACGACAGGCTTAACTTATTTTTAATTAACTATTAATCTGAACTATCAACTGTCTCACTATTACTGCTACTACTATCACAATCCTGTAACTAACCCTTGGCCTTATAGAACAAGAGCCGGGAAGAAAAAAAGGCAGTTATTTCACCCCAATTTTTGATTACTTTAATGAAAACTAGGTATAATTACTAGTCAAAATTGATGAGTCTGCCAAGTATAAGTAGGGGGAATAAAAAATGGCGGCTGTTTCAAAACTTTAAAAAAACATTAATTTATCATTCGGAGCTCTATATCTTAAAAACTAACTACACTAGAAAATCTAAGATAACATTATTTAAAGAATTTGCTGAAATATTAGCCCTAAAAGAGCTATTTACGTCCAATAGTTCTCGAGATATAGCTTTTTAAAAAGCAACGTTTCAGAAAAATGTTGTATGGGACGTACTGAAAGATCAATAGTTAGTGAATTTAGTATCAATCAATAGTTAGTGAACCTCTTGGGCTCTTGTACTATTATATCTGTCATATCATCAGAGCATATAAATGATCAATGAATATTGCTTAATGAATAAATGAAATAATTTTCATTAAATATAAAATATTCACTTATTATTATTTGTCCAAATTACTAAAACTCCATGTTTTTCACGTATGTTAGGTTTAAGACAAACTTTGAAATACAGCTTATCTTCGTCGACAGAGTTGTGCAACATTTGTGGTCTCATTAACATAATCTCATCCAGGGCTGAAGTTGCCCTCCCCAAGTACAATGTTTTCTCTTCTAAATTGTAATCCTATTTAGCTCGTTTACCCCGTGTGTATACATTTGTTTAATTACAAAATGAATCCCTTAGTAAATATTTCAATATACAATATTTCTCAATTATTTTCAGAGAAGCCTAAAATATACATTTAAAGTCATAAAAGTTAATAAACTTAGTAGGACGTATTTTCGTGATTTCCAAATACAGAACCATATGCATCTATTACATAAGTGGAATGATGTTTCGATTGATACAGTTTGATGTATTTTGGAAACTGAAGATGCATCATACTTAAAAAAAAAAACATTAATACCAAATTTTTTTGTATATATTTTTTTTATTTTTTAACGAGTTAAAAAGTTGTATTAGGTAGTTTTTATATTTATAAATATTAGGTATTTATATGTTTTGTTACATTTTTATGTAAAAATAAACGCATACTTGACTTTTTCACATAAAAATTCGATCTCTAGTTATCACTCATCATAAATAATACCCTTGCAGGATCTACTGACAGTGCAAGAACCGGTGGAAAAAAGTCAGTTATTTCGTTTGGCAAATAAATTTCATACAATACATATTACATCCATTTGAGAGCTAATGGACTTCTGTACGTCTCATAATCTCCGAAATAAATTTTTCCTATAAACAAATTCACAAATTACTGATTTTTTAGTCTATATTTCATGAAATTTTGTTTTTTTAAAAAAAACTTATCTCGGGAACTATTGAAAGTAAACATCTCTACTAGGGCTCATATTTAAGTAAATTTAATATACTTTAAATAAAGTTCTATTAGGTTTTCTAGTGTTATACGTAGTTTTAACAATCAAAACCCCTCAAAAAAGAAATCAAAGATAAATGACAATGTTTATGAAATCAAAGTCCAAGCAGTAAACTAAAAATAATTAAAAAGACGTCAAGCCCTAGGGTACCTCCAATCGCAAATTCTGTTGAGAGGAGGTCGTACTGACCTGGCAAACAATTGGTAACACGAGGCTCACTCACTCCTATCTTATTTCAAAAGAAACTCCTCCGACCTGCTAGTACTGTAACAAACATTTGACAACTAGCCATATTTTCCTACAATGCCAATATTTCGCATCACACCTCAATAGCTTAGGATTAAACCTGTATATTTCAAAAACTTGTGATGATGATAAAATAATAACATTTTTATTTCAGTTTTTAAAATCAAAAGGTTGATTGGCACAAATATAGCAAGAAAAAAAAATTAAATAAATAAATAAAATTAAATTAAACAAATGTAACCAAAATTAAATAAGGTATAAATGGCGCTGATGACCATTTATGTTTTACGCCGGGAGAAAAAAAAAAACAAAAAATATTTTTTTAAAACAGGCGCCATTTTTTATTATAGTATACTTTGGCGGACTCATCAATTTTCATTTGTAATTATACATAGTTTTCATTGAATCAATCAAATCTTCGGGTAGAATAACAGCTTTTTCTCTCCTTTTTGGGCTCTTGGACTATGGCCCCATAGTCAATCAACGACTGATTAAAATACTTCATCACAGGTGGACTCGAACTTGAGCTCCGTAGCTTAATTTTTAGTGCATTTTCTTGTAAGCTATTTCACTTTCAATTTTTTTTATGGGGTCCCCACAAAAAAACAGTCTCCTCTCTATGCCGGATTCGAACCAGGCCACTGCAGTTACGAGGTTGCCAAGGTGAATTCTTAAGACCCTCGGCCTTGTGGTCTTAACAGCCTCCCTCTTTCATGGAAAATTTCTTATAACTATAATTATTATCTAGTTATATTATTCTTCAGATTCATATTACTATCTCCATGATTCAAATGATGTACCTCCTGTGTAAAATTCCAGCAGACGTCACTCGGTATTCATTAAGACCGAAGCAGGTAGACAGTGTTGATTGAGGTCAAATCTCCCGGGAACAGTATTGTCACCGAGTGTACCATATCGATTTCACTTCATTAGGACCTCCATGTATAATTTTATGTGCTTTAAGGGCTTTTGTAGTTTAAGCTAATAATTTTTTTTAATTAAGCAAAAGTCTGTTAATACTAGAGTAAAATAAATTTCAAATATTGCAGTATTTTTAAAAATATAATATGAGGCAATCCACAGAGAATGAACTCTCTGAAACATTCCTAATACCATCACATCTATACTACAATATATAAAAAGATTTGATATTGAGGAATATATATTGTATTAATGAGGTGTACATAGTTGACCGTAGATTAATGATTGGAGAAGTTTGTCGGGGGGGGGGTGCGGTCAGCAAAGAACAACATAAATAAACAAAACCATATTTATTTATTTTATGCCGACGTTTCGA
>NW_027108624.1:58546-59562 GCF_000696795.3 Halyomorpha halys
GGGAAATAATTAAATAAACCAGAGACCTTGCTCCTTTAGTTATCTCCAACACTTTGAACAGCAACTTGCCGCAAAGTTTATTCCTTGGCTTTTCTTCTTTAGATTATTTTGTTTATATGGAAATAAATAAAATTCTCAATATTATAACAAATGTTGGTAAATTAGTATATATCTCTTGTAAGTTCTTAGGTAGTCATTTTTTTCTTATTACTGAGATTTACATACTGAATTAATAATAAAAAATAAAAATAGATAATATTTCTGATAATAAATTGAGAATTATAAGAAATTTTTTTAGAGCTTTAAATACACGACTTAAAAAAATAAATTTGCTATATATAAACACCAGTGTATTTTCTTTTGTTATACCAAAATTTAATATTTAATTTTCCATTTTTTTTTCATAAATAGAAAGTGTGTTTGATTAATTTTTAATTATTTTAGTTGAAAAGACCGATACTCCGATAAGGAGATAATTTCACATCACATCATTTTACAAATTACATAACTAGAGGTGGTTCTTAGCTTATTGTATTCAAAATTTAAAATTAATTAATATATGAATTAAATTGCCGAACAAGGTTTTTCTAAAAGCGGAATATGTGCAGTCCTCATGGAGAAGGTTATGAAGAAAAATCGGGAATAATTCATGATTATAGGAGAAACAAAACTTGGCGTTATTCATCCATCTGAAAATCTTCAATATTGTTTAAAAAAGACAAATTTTATTTATTTTTTAAAACAGAATTTTGTATATTTTACTATACTGCAATTTAGTCTTTTTTTTTAACTTGAATGTCTTTTTTTTTAACTTGAATGTCTTCTTTTCCCTCGTTTTTGCTTACTATTCAACTAAAAGGTGACTTGTCAGAAAGTAATTTTGAATTTTTCATTATAAGAACATTAGTGTTTAATGCCTTAAAATAAAAAAAATAATAAAAATGGTGACTTGTTAAATATGAGTATATATATATATATAAGGACGAATGGATCCGCGAGTGAAGCCACAGAATTGT
>NW_027108624.1:65701-74807 GCF_000696795.3 Halyomorpha halys
TCAATAAATAAATTGAATCTACAAATTGAACACTATGACAGACAATGAAAAATAGTGAGTGGGTTATATCTGAATTACAGTGTGAGTATTAACTGATATACCTATACTAAAAATATAAATATATATGTGCATATATATGAGGCACGTTCATACATATATGGTACAATAGGAAAAGGTAGAATATGGAGGATGAGAAAAGAATAATGTAACAAATATGAGAACGAGAAAGGAGACTTACGATATGGCGTAGAAAGTAGGCCTGCAACTGATTGATGTATGAGTTTTTTGAAAAGTCCGCTAGAGTGAGCTACTAGACTAAGGCTAGAAACGTAACCGTCAAGAAAGACCGTTATGACACAACAGTTGATATGAAATACCAATGATAAAAAGGTCAAGTTATAGTTTAAAATAAAAACATAAAAACAGTGATATGTATAAATACGGAGCCCAAAGGTCAAAAAATTATGAATACAAATTAATAAGAATAAAACATATTTTTATACAAACAATAAAATTGAAAATAGATAATGATTGATAAAAGAAAATAAATTATGGGTGCTTTAATATGTTAACTATTTGGGAATAGGCTAGGGATAGGTTTGTTTATCTGTTTTGTGATTGACTGGGGAAGCTTCTAATTGTATAAAAATGCTTTAGGATATTAATCGTTTGTCGTGGTTAGGGACAGAAGCTAGAACTTCTCCAATTATATTTTATTAAATTCAGAAACAATGCGTGCGCCAACACATTAAAAACTTTTATAAATACGCACTACAAAACTAATACACTCCAATAGACTCCTTAGAATGTAGATGTTCTACTGTAAAAGGAGAAAATACATTGTTTGTAAATATGTCATTAAAATTTTGTAGGGGTTTTGAAGAAAAAAAAAAAGGAATATATATAAATAAAATAAAATTGAGAGGTAAAAGGAACATAGTTTTTTGTTTCAAATCTCCACTCATTCTAGGATCGAGGATTCTTATATTCCAGAATTTTTTTTTCTGAGACACATCTTCAAGTTTTCAAAAAGAAATCGTCGATGATTGTGTCACGAAATTGATTTATATCTACCTAATTTTTTTTATTGTGAAAACTACCACTCTTATGAAGATGAACGTCATAAACTATGTAATAGTATAATAAAATATTCAAAACAATAACGCAACGCAATATTAAAATCTTAAATGGTTGATACTTTACCACCTAAATTATTTTATTTTTATAGAATATCTTAAAATTTATGTATAATATTTTTTTTAGGAAAGAAATAATATATCTAAAAAATGTTAGAAAAAATTTAATTTATCGTACCATATCTGTTTAGTCGCTTACCAGAATAACTAATAAATAAATCAACTATATTGATTTAAATAAAAAAAAAATGAAAAAGAAATGTTTAATTGGGTACTATCTTACTTCTATGATTCCCAATGATTGATATTGATTCACCAAATGACCATATCTACCTGTATTGTTTCTTAACTTCACATAATTTATTTATTATATTCCAATTAGAATTAGCAATGTGTGTTCTTAGTAATAGATATTATTGTTATAATAATTATATTATATTATTACCTTATTTTTATCATAATCTATATCGTCTTCTTTTTTTCTCATTATTATATTAATTCACTAATTCTTAATTTGCAGCTTCATTATTCACTTCAAAATCCTTTCAGTTTTTTTTATTATTATTAAATTTAATTTGATTTTTTTTAATAATTAATTTATTTTTTACTTTATTTTTCATTTTTAATATATTCATAGTTGTTAATTAAATTATTAGTTGTGTCACTTGAAATCAATTCATATTGTACTAGCTTAAAAATTGTATAGCCTCCACAACGCCCTAATAGTCTAAACTGTAATATTTACATTTCACTTATATCTTATCATTTTTATGTGTTTTTGCCACCGAATGATAGATGTTGTAAATTTACAAACCGCTGATTTTTCAGTACATTTTTTTTTAATGAAATATTACTTTCTAAAATCCTATATCACGGAACAGTTTTTAAGATATAGTCCTCCTAAAGAAAAAACATCTTCAATTAACGTTTTGAAACATCCACCATTTCTGCAGGTATCATGATCTAATTGGGATACACTTTATATAGGTGTATGTTATCGCATATGGAAAGCAATAAAATTCTTACATCTAAGCTAATAAACTTTCATGACGTATGTATTTTTATGCTTCTCTGAAAATATTTGAGAAAACTCGTTTATTGTAATTTTTTTCTAGGATCCAAAATCGCTAAAAAAAATTCTGGTGGTAGAAAGAGGTCATCGCCAGATCACCTCTTGGCATAAACCTCACTTTTGTCTAGCCTGGCTCAGTATACATACAAGTTGATCAATATATATATAATATTATATAGACACTATAGGAATGTAATTTATTCCAATATTTGCCTCCCTCCATAATTTGTTTTCACGTTCTCAGTGTTGTAATAGTTAGCAATAAGACGAGTTAAATTGTATCTGTTTTGTTAATTATATAATAATACTAAGAATAATAAAATACAACGTTCAAAATGAAAAAGAGGCTGGGTTTTCGAAAATAAAGACTGCCATAGCAGTTTTTTTAAATGAAGTTACAGTTAATAAACAGGATGTTGCAGATCATCTAATCATTTACGACGAATTAACGTGTGGGAGGCGCGAACAAAAGCCATTGTACGTCTTCCATTCAACTAGCCTCGTATAAATAGGATAGGGGGTTGTCAGCGATTAGAGACCGATGTAGCTGAGGGAGTTCAGGCGCCACTTTAACAGCACCTGATTGTTTCCGGTTCGTTCCTGGCCATTTTGACTTTTATTTTGCAAGAGTCCCAAAGAATGAAAAATTCGGTCCTCCCACTCTGGTTGGTGTTAGTTATATCTAGAATTACTCCTCGTATGTGAGAAATAACCAGGCAAGTGGTTAACAAATCAAAAACAAAAAAATTGGCAATAAATAAGGATGAAAAGTTACGTACTGATAGGTTTGAGTGAATATGGAATTTGAGATATATGGAATGAATAATTTTATTTATGACCTAAAAAATATCACTAAGGCTTCTTACAATGATCGTAAAACTCGTTTGTAAGGATTGTATTTGAGAGAATTTGATGGATTTACCTCTACATTTCAATTTTGAAGCGTTTGTCAAGTGAATGTCTTGTGATCAGTATCTTCATTTAGTTTCTAGTCGTTAGAATCTTGAGTTGGAGGACACTTCATACCCAGCCTCTGTGAAGTATCCTTGATTGAGGGGAAAATCTTGCGTTTCCATAAAATCATGGCCTAACTCCTTCCTTGCTCAGTCCTCATAAACACTACTTCCTTACTATGTATCCAACGCAAGACCTGATGATAGGATTTAGTTGAACAGGTTTCGGTTTTCATTTTTTTTTATATATCAGAAATATTACAAATACATATAATTTACATATTATAATTGAGGGATGCCAGTTCTTTATTACTATTACACATATTTATTTATATAAAAATCAGTTCTTATAACCTTAAAAGATTGAAAATTAAAAAAAAAATAGTTTAAATATTAGTTACAGAATTCTAATAAATAAACTTTACTGTTTAAATAAATTTACACCTGTCGCGCTAAGAGTTTTTTTTATTATTTTCATTTAAATCATAAATAAATTTTATTTATATAAAATTTCAATGTTAATAAGAAGGTACATATTTACTGCTGCTTACCTACTTAATCATTATATTAATTAATTTTTTTAACTTCTAATAAACCTCTTTTATATGTATTAGTAATAGTAAACTGAACAATAAACATTAAAATTTAAATGATTCAATTCTAGAAATAATATCCGAGAATATATCTCTTGTTTCACCGCGCAGTGGAGCGTTAAAAACATAGAGAATACTAAAAATGGCTTATTTGTGCAATTTGAAATATTTCAATTTAAATTATTACTGTATCAATGGTATTTATGAGATGCCATTGCTGGAAAAACTGATTCCACTTTGCCGGTGAACTGAACTGAAAATTTAATTCATCATACTGAAAACATTGTTGAAGAAATGTTATTCGAAAAGCGATTCTAGTGGAATTTCAAGTTTTAATTGAATATATTTATCTTCTGTTTTATAAAATGTGCATAGGGAAATTATTTCTATATTAAAAAATCAACAACGTTAAATGAAAAAAATATACATATATAGGAAGATGGTCAGGGTTGCGGTCACAAGTGTGTGACCGCAACCCTTGTGACCCTTGTGACCCTTGTGACCCTTGTGACCCTTGTGACCGCAACCCTGACCATCTTCCTATATATCAATTTTTACGGTCAACTATTTATACATATATGAAAAAAATATACGTGTTATCTTTATTATTATCATTTCGTTGTAAACAGTTTTTAAAAATTAATATGTTTAATTACTGGTTTATACATTGATTATGGATGTCCCTGAAGAAGGTAATGATACAAGTCTCATTCAAAAGACCTTGAGATATATACTGTCTAGCACTGAACTTTAACTGCCTAGTTTTCCTTCATTAATGCTATATTGTGAATTGATGATAAAATGAGTTAAACCAACGGCCTAATATCTAATTAAAACCAATGATTTTTGCCAAGAAAAAGTTTTTTGCTTGCTATTCAAAATATTTGTTTTATATTGAAGTAGCTCTATTTTATTCTTACATTTTATCAACTTCTGTTTTATGGTATTTTTTTATTTATTTATTTATTTATAACCTCAATATACTATTCTTTATTTCCTAATTCCCATTATAAAATCATTTTTCTTTATCTATTCAGATGCACTCAGAGGTATTGTTTGGTTTAATTAATTATTTTAGTGTTGGCTCTTCTTATACGTAATTTATTATTGTCAAAAGGGTGTATCCCGATCCTAAAAATCATGAAATACTAAGTCAGACAATCTTTAATCTGAAAATCAAGGAAATTTTATTAAGTAAGAAAAAAAAATGTATATAATGTCATAAATAAGAATCATTATTTACAATAATAAGTTTACATAATATTGATATATACACTGTTGTTTACATAATTTAGGATTAAACCCGTATACTTCCACGATGATCATAAAACAATAAAATTGGTATTTCAGTTTTTAAAATCAAAATGTTTACTGACACAAATCTAATATCGGACAGACAAAAAAATAACACAAATAAATATTAATAAAATTAGGAAAAAAAATAAAATTAAACAAATATTAGCAAAATTAAATAAAGTATAAATGGCATTAATGACCAATGATGTTTTACGCCCCTAAACAAAAACAAACTGTTGTTTACATGACATCTCAAACGTATTCAATGTGTGTTCATCAATTTTTATAATTGTTAATATTTTAGAAGTAGTTAAATTAATTCAATTATATATTTAAAAAATCAAGTCCTATTACAAATACTTAAATGACTATGTGTTTTCTTAAAAATGATCCCAGGAACATGATTTTTAGGGGAAATTAAAAGGCATTTTCGTTTGTAAAAATAATTTTAAATACTCTTTTCTACATTTTTGCTTCAGATACTATTTTTAAAAATTAAAACTGAGGTAGTATTAAGAATTTGAAAAAAAATTTAAATCCAACTTTCACTAGTTAGACAAAATTTTAGATTATTAAGCAGGGTAGTTTCATTATTTATGTGTGTTGGGATAATTAAAAATATTATTTGGGAAGTTTAATTTAATTTAAACATGGTTAAGTAAGCTTTCCATCCAGTAATATTATAAATTAAACAATAAAATTATTTGTAGGAAGATAGTCCAGGTGGCGTTCAATATAGATGTCAAAATAGTAGAAGAAAACTATGCAACGTTTCGTCCCACTTGGCAGGGCTTCTTCAGGGCTAAATGAAAAACCAAGTTACAAACATTATACAATTACTATAACACAATTAAATACATCTACTATTTTGATACCTTTATTGGCCGCCACGGGACTATCTTCTTACAATCTACTTCATACGGTCAACAATCTTCTTCCAATAAAGTTAATTATTACAAGATTCGGGTGTTTGATACAAATTTTGAGTTTTTACTTTTTTCACATATTTCATTTTGCATAAAAATCCGGTCTATAATTATTAATAATATGCGTTATTATTTTTTTAAATATTTAAATTTTAAATTCTATCATTGTTTTAGGACCATTGGTCCTACAAATTCTACCATTTCACTCCCCTTCAAGTAAATTCTGGAGAGGGATCCCTGCTTCCTAACTGCTCAGAATAAGGGTCACAGAACATCCATCCCAGCGGGCTCATGAAAAATAAAGAACGGCCATAAAGTGCGGGGGAAATACCTTTACGGCTTTCTAAAGTTACTTGTTCGCGAGTGGATTTGATCCTGCTTTGAGTGTATGGGCGACCCCACTGTAACTTCTTAACCAACTCCTTAACTATTGATGGTACCTTCTTTAAATGCATTCTTGTTTCAGTTTGATATTTCCTACCTTAATCATGACTAGGGATAGGATTTTTATGCGCTAAAAAATCCGAAATATGTACCTAAATATGTGCTAATAAATTGTCAAATATTTAAAAAAATATGTATTTATAAATTTTGTATTATTCAACAATATAAATTACTAATTAATTAGTAATTTTATAACTTAGAAAAGTTACATAAATATGTATTTATTATATATTATATGAATAATATTTTAAAGAAATTATGTTAAAATAGGTACAAAAAATTTGTACTTAGAGAAAACATAGCTGTTCAATAACAAGACATTAATTAGTAATTGTAATTAATCTAATTGATTAATAATTACTCAGAATGAATTATGAACAAATTATAAATGGAAATAAAGAATAATATTTATTAAAAAGAAAAGAAAAACTCTAGAAAAATATCCTTTGACTTTGACTTAATTTTAGGCATGCTAAAATAATGTTAAAACACTATCCAAAACAATTTAACTCGAAAAGGCCTAAATGCTAAATGCTAAATGCTTATTTCACACTGGGGAGTGAAATAAGACTAAGAAGATAAGGTAACATGGGAATGGAATGGGGGAAACAGAGAAATGGATTGAGGAGTAAACAAACAAATTCTAGGAAAATGCTACAGGAATAAGACCCTTGCTCTTTTTAATTGATTCTGAAAAATTCTCGATGTAATTCTGTGTGAAAATTTATTATTGCCACTGCTTTTAATTTTTGTTCAAAGATGAAGATATAGAATTTTTACGCACTATTTATGATAAATTTCACCTTTAAGTTTCGTGAGTTCTCTTGAATTTTACGTAGTTGCTGCCAAAAATTTATTTACAATTAATTTAAGAAATTATGTGATTGAGGACAAAATACCTAAAAATATGTTAAAAATAACAAATATTTCTCAAAATATTTGATTTACAACAAAATATGTAAAAAAAGGCCAAATATTTAAAAATATGTGAAATAAAAATGGCTTCTTTTGGCCAGAAATGTCTTCAAACATCTTTAGTTAGTAAGGAATCACAGATATCATGGTCAGATAAAAATATGTGAAAACATAAAAATTCTATCCCTAATCATGACTGAGAATTATATTTAAGACTTACATCTTTCTTCTACTACTAAAAAATGATAATTCTGCTTATATTTGAGGCTTAGAGACCAATTTTAATTTTTCTATAAACCCAGAAAAAGTTATTTAGATAAAAAGAAAGAATCAACAAGGATTTTAGAAAAAATCATAAATTAAATAGAGTGAAACATGAGCCATTAATTCGAACTAACGACTCCTGAAATTTATTCCAGACAATTTTGATTCAAACGATTTTTTTTTTCATTTTATTTTTAATTAATTTTATTATGGCATTATATTTACTCAAATATGAATTTAAATTTTATTGAGAAACTGGAGGATTAAAATAAATTTCAATAAATCCCACCAAATCACATTTACCCTTCGTCGTAAACCCATGACTCCCTGCCCCACAGTATCCTTTAATAAAAAAAGTATTATTTACATATTCTTACAGTACGTAACTGCTTTTTCTTATGTCTAGGTTAGCAATATAAAAACTAAATAATTTATGACCGTCAAAGAATGATCTTTGCAATAAACAAAATCAAATTCCTTACCTTATTGAGTGGTCTCTAATTTATAGAAACATTGACCTGTTTACTTACCTCCTTAAAATAATGTGCCAACACATAACTAAACTTTCCTTTAAGTGATTGAGTCTGTACGTTTTCATGCGACTTGATTAGCTAACAAATAAATATTTTTAAATTTTTTTAAATTTATTTCACTATTTGGTCATAAATTTCTGTTCAATAATGGACTCCATTTTATGAAATATATTGTATATATGAACATTTCAATGTCATATTCGTTTGCAGTACACGCATATGCATAATCATGTTGTATTTGCCTTTATCGCAAAGTAAGCATTGGTCTTCTTACAACTGTGACCTGGACTAATTTACAATACTTAAATTGAAAGATTTTGAAATTTAATATCGCACAAATAAGATGGATTTTAAATAAATTATCTACTAGTTATTAAGAATTATAAACTTAAGATTTGATTACATATTTTAAGGATTAAAACATTTTCTTAAATCATTTATAAATGACACAATATAATGTTTAAACCCTCATACCTATTATTATTAGTATTATTGGCGCGACAGGTCGTGGATGTATTTTATAGGCTAACTCTAATTGTATAGAGGTTGTTCCTTGAAAAAATAAATAAATTATTTTATTTAAATATTAATAAAATTGTCAACTTAATGGCTCATTTGATATATATTTGTATTTGTATTTTTATGTAACCATGATATATACTTTTACAGTTGAGCAGCTCAGAAAGAGAAACCGTCCAACTTGTGGAAGTTGAAGTGGGCACCAGCGGCCGCTACAAGTGCGAAGTCTCAGGAGAAGCTCCATACTTCCACACAGCAACTAATTCGGCAGAGCTCCTGGTTCTTGGTTAGTGATATTTAGTATTATTAAATTTTGTTTATAAACTAAACGTAGTATGGAAGAAGCGTAATAATTTATGAGCCTAATAATTTAATGAAACCGCCACCTTTAATTTGAATATAAAAATTAATATTAATATCTTATATGTTATATATTTCTTCATTACTGCCTTCAT
>NW_027108624.1:76017-81115 GCF_000696795.3 Halyomorpha halys
AATGGTGGACATGATTTCCCATATGAAATCATGAGGTGATTATTATTGTATAAATTAAAATATATAAGGATGAAGATTGGTGTTATGTTAGTTTTATTATTGTTATAGGTTTTTATAGTGCATGAATATGGGACAGTGGTCCCGAAACGTTGTACAACATCATGAATAAATAATAAATAATACATTCAAAAATGGAAGTGATTAACCTCAAAAATTTTTAAAAGAATTTATTAAAATTATTTCAGAAATAAAATTAACTATTTCCTTATGATCGGAATTATTGAGGGATTAAAAGGAGTGCGTCTAATTTTTGTTTATTTATTGCTATTCACAAATGTACATTAATAATACATTTAGTAAACTTGAGCGTCCAAAATTTAAATCAAATATTTGCGATTCTGCTTGTCCGGTCCACCTAAAACCCAAAACTCAATGTATCTAAATATTATTAAAAGGATATTTAGGATTAAAGGAAGGATATATGTTGTTAATAGTTAGGAACTGGAGTAAACTTTGGCACTAGGGATGTAAATGATCATGCTGAAGTTTAATCGTATCCCATATTATACGGGGATGACCTGTTGGTTATTCTACGAGGGAAAGTTGGGTGACGAATCGTTTACATTTTAGAGGTTAAGTTGTTTTTATTACTTGTAATTCTGTAATATTTAGAGTAGGTGAGCGTTCAAGCAGTATGCTTACCAATACTTGATTACCGCCACTTCATAATATTTATTAAATTTTAATTCAATCATTTCGCTTACAAAAAATAAAATAAAAAATAGACCTAATCTATATTACATTGGTGTGTAATTTTGAAACACAGATTTATTTTGCTTATTTTTTATAATTTATTTATAACCTATATCAGTAAGCCCTTTAATGTATAATTTATGTTCTTTAGATGCACACCAATGCCCTGCTGGTACCTGAATAGGCGAAAATTTGGCAATATTAATTTTTTTTTGAGACTACAAAAAGGGTCAATTTTTTTTTTTAAATTTAAAACTTAATATTATTAAGTACTCAAAGATCAATTAAAACTATTTAAACTTAAAAATATTCTCTGCCCTTGATTATCCTTATTTTTTTTATAAATTAGTAGGTTAAAGCAGATAAAAAAGGAAATTAGTACAGGGTACTCCCATAAAACTTACAATAAGAAAGTTCATACAGTAAATTGATAACTTTTTATAATATATATTTTTGTGGATCTTAAGGTTAAAGTTAATAAGACAACTATATTAATTAAGATGACATTTCGCAACTTTATTGTTTGCATGGCCTATTACAGTGCAGTATACACTGAACTATCAAAACCTTCAGTAAAGTAGAATACAGAAATACACAATTGCATGAATTTGCAAACGATAAAGTTGCAAAACGTCGCCACAATACAGTTATTTTATTAACTGATCATCAAGATCCATAAATATATATTAAAATCCTCTATAATATTGAATAAATATTTCTAACAAATAAAATAACCTCTGCAATTATAATAATACTCATGCATTAAAAATAGAGAATGTTTTTAAACTGTTTATTTTTTTCAAAAATGTTTTCATTTATAATTTTTGCACTTGTCAGTTGAAGGGCTTCTTTCAAAATCAATCAATGTGAGGAATTTTAAATCAAAATTAATTTTTTCCATTTTGTGACAAAATTCATTTATCACTAAAATTGTTTATTTTTATTTGGAAAACATTTAACTTTTTCTGAATTTTATTGTTACTTGTTTCTGATTTATAGAGCTTTAAAGTTTTTTGTTCATTCTTAATTTTTGACGTGACAACGTCTTATAAATCATTTTGCGGGATGCAATGTTAGAAAAAGTGTTCCGTAACGGAAGTAGATTGTTTTGTTTACATTTAATACAAAACATTATTGGATAACTATAGTAACCATTTAAACATTTTACTTATATAAACTTTTATTTTTGACGTGACAACGTCTTATAAATCATGTAATATTAGCATAGAGTATACGTTGTCACGGAAATATGTCGCCTCGGCGGCCTACACGGGCACGGTTTTTTTTTTATTAAAATTTCGTTCATCAGGTATTCTTTTTTGTCTGGATTAAAAAAAACATATCTTTTTTTTTAATGCTAAAAAATCCAATAGCATTAATTTAAATAATGTGGTATTTATATTTGATTATAAATACTACCTATATGATTTTACTTAATTTGAGAGAAATCCTTTCTCATATTTTTTTCTAGCATTAATACTGTTAACGAAAGAAAAATAATAATAAAAATTAAATCTTCTGGTTTTAGAATTTAACACCTCAATTAAAACTTCAACATATTAGCAGCTAATAATCTCTATTGATTAAATGGAACTTTTTCATCATTTATTTTTTTTCTTACCCATTTAAAATATCAAAAAATACTTAATAGTTTGTCGACATAATTATACTAAATCTCAGAAAAATGAAAAAAATTAAAATATTCTTATCTCATAAAACTATTGTGGTGTCTTTTGGTGTATATTTTGTTTACGAAATATTTTATAAAAAGAAATTTAATTTGGGTTGAAACCTTTTTAATTTTAAATCTGGGAATATTTTTTTTAAAAATTAAAAGGCATATTTTCTTGTCCTCCATATTTTCAAATTTAACTTCTGAATTTGGCGAGACGATTTGATGAGAGTTTTCTATTATATATAGTGGTATCTTGTTAGCGAATGATGGAACAAGGAAATCATGAATGTTATGCTGATTGCCTGCTCTTAGGGGTTGTGTTGCGGATTGCCTATCTGCTACGAGGAACGGCTCCAGCATAGGAATGCTCATTTGTGAAATATCTCCAGTATTTAGTGAGAACAGTAACTCTGAATCATAGTTTAGTGTGGAGATAATTTATTGTTATTAATATAAAGTAAATATTCCCTTATATTGTATTTTTCCGTTTATTAAATTTAATGTTTAATTGTTACATGGGTCATGTCCATTAATGTTATGCATTTATATTTTTTACTAGTTATATTTTTATTAGATTGGAATTAACTTATACATATTATTTATTATTTATACTTATAAGTTTATATATTATTTAGAACAAAATTAGTAAAAACAACAATGAATATCAAAATCTAAACAATAAAAATTACAATTTATACAGCATGTAAAAGACAAAAAAGCAAAAATACATAAACAATAGTTAATATAGGACAAAAGCATAAATAGCAGACTTAAATAAGACAGTTGAGTACAATATAACTTACCAACTATAATTAAATAATTAATAATAATAACATAATTGGCAATACAAAATACAAGAGATTATTAATCATCCTTCCTACATTCATCTGTAATTATTTGAAATCTAGTTTTGTTATCAGACTTTCTGCCTCTGACAAGTCCCTTGTTTCAGTAAAATGTTCTGTATCAGTCATGTCCGAATTCTGTCTAGTTGTTTTCAGTCAAATATTAAGTGATGGAAATGGAGTATTCGTCTGTCATGTAAGCATTTATTGTTATGCAGCATGTTAAATATTGTTTTGTCTGTGTTCAGATTAAACTATGAATTATACCCCTTAGAGGATCAATATAATTACACAATTAATTATTAACCAGTTAATTACAACATATACATGATATATGCCTTAAGAAATATATAGCATGGATTCTTGACTAATATTTCATGATTAAAATAAGAGTGTTGTTCTAAATTTTTTCTAATATATTTATTATATTTGTTTTTCTTATGTTTAGTTTATTATTTTACTCACTAAGCCAACCCTGTATTTCTCTAGGCTATAACAGAGATAAATAAATAAACATTATTAATAAATGAAAAAAATAAATAAAAACCACTATCACACTGTGTCTGTAGTGGCTGTCAGTTTGGTCTCCGATGGAGCGAAGTTATATAAGTTATCTTAGCAACACTGTTTTTCTATAAATGTTGTGTTCTTCTTCCGAAATAGTGGACAGTTGGTAATACCGTCATGTCATGTAGGAGGATGTTGGGCCTAATTGTCGCAGAGGTGGTCACAGAATTACAAACTCTGTGTGCCTTGCGTGTTTGCACTGCGTTATGTGGCCATGTGTTTTCTTTCTAGAGCCGTATATCCAGAGGGGGAGGTGGAAGAGAGAAGGTTATGTTTCACTCTCGCTTCCATTACATTTTTCTAAATGTTATTTGCGTTGTGAAAGCTCTCTAAAACAGCGCTCTCAGCTTACGACTCGCATTTCTATTAAAATAAAAAAAAATAAAGATTAAAAGAAATATTAAAAAAAAAACAACTATCTAAGCCTGAGATAGAACTGTGTTGGGCTTTAGTCCGATTAATCCGTATTTGAATTCGAAAATTATTATTTCAAGCTAAAGCATTTTTAATACCAAGCTCGGGAAGAATAGTTTAATAAAAAATGTATCAAATAGTACAGGTATTTGTAACTTTATATATAGTTTAAAGTATTATTTGGTCCTTCTTTTACCATGTAATCATTATTGAATAACTTAATGAAAAAAAAAACAGTTGTTTAAAAAAAATAATTTCTTTATATAGTTATTTTAACACTACATATACATAGTATAACTTATATTAGTAACTTCTATAATTAAAATATTTCTTGGCCCATCAGTAGCTCAGTGGTTAAGGCACAGTCTTACTAATTTGACGTCTATTGGTGGTGCCGGTTCGAATCCGGCGTGGAGCGTTGACTTTTTTCATTGAGTAGCGGTCCCACAAAATGAAAAACTTTTTGACCCCAACCATGTTTAGGCAGTATAGGACTCCAATGGGTGTCTTACATTAATAGAGAGAGAGAGAGAAATACTTTATTTATCTATGCTGCCTAAATACATTAGGTTCCTATCTCACACAGCATACTTATCAATCCGTAATCGGCAATATATAAATTACACATACATGGTATAATCAGAAAAAAAAAGAGATACAATAATAAGATATAATAAACAATTTCCCCCCCGTACAGTTTCCTTTTACAATCTATTTCGGTCTGTACAACAAATACAAATGTTTCATTCATTCCTATTTTTCTTTCTCATTTCTGCTCCTCCAATTTCACCCTTTCACAATTTTTCAATCCACCCGATCAACAAATTCGCTCTCCGGAATTCAC
>NW_027108624.1:82256-86683 GCF_000696795.3 Halyomorpha halys
TTTTTTAATCCAAACGATTTTTTTATATGAATTCAGGAAATTAAAAATTACAGCTTAAATAGTTCTCAATCGTTTTTGTAGGAACCTAAAATAAACATTTATTGTTGTGAAAGTTATTGTGTTTAAACATATATTTCATATCCATCTGATTCTGGGACACAAATTAAAAAAATTAAAGGTGCATCTCACTAGAAAAATTTTTTTATAAGAAAGATGAGGATGGCGAATTGAAATAATCATTTGATTTAAATGTAAGTTTTTTTTAACTTTCTTTTAAAAATTAAAAAAAAAATGATATGCTGTTTATCTTCAGACTTTGTAAAATATAATGTAACCCCATTTTTAATGTTTTTATCTGATATATAAAAATCAATATTTGTTTATTTGTATTTTATGTGGTTCATCAGATTGTTTTTGACAAGTAGCTCGGAAAGTATACGTTTTCTTCATGGTTATTACATGCCAATCGATTTATCTATTTGTAAAGAATAAGAAATAAATATTACTGATTCTATTAAATTATTTTTTATTCACTAAAATTTTTTTAAAGAAATCAATAAAGTAGTTCAAAAAATTGTTTAAAAAAACAAATCATATTCGTTTGTAGCTTCAGCTTTGTAGCTTGTAGCTCGCCTGAGACCTTTAAATAACATTTCTCAAAGAATTAAAAAACTAGAAATTGTTGAATCTAATTTATTTGGTTGATTTTTTTTATCCAATTCAGACATTAATGTAACTGATAGAAAGTTTAATGATTGATCTTTTTACCTGTATCACCATTTAGATTTAATGCCCTTTTAAGGGCGAAATATTGAGTTCAAATGAGGAAAAAGTTTTCATACGTTTCATTTCATATCTCCTGTTCTAATTGGTTTAATTAAATCCGGTTTGTGATCTTTGGTGCAGTTTATAGAACCCGAAACCACTGTGAAGTTTCGTCGAAGTATTTTCTATTTGTTTTCCGTATATTTTTATGATGTTATTTACTGCTATAAACTTGAACTGGTATTTTGTAAGATTTCTAATTGACCATGTATATCAATAAATGGAATTTGGTCCGAGTGCGGTCAAATAAAACTCAAATAATAAATTGGTGTACTATTATTATTTGAGCCAACGTTTCGCCCCACGTTGCAGGGCTTCGTCAGGGCTAAAAAAGACACACTTGACATAAGTACAAAAAAAAAATTAAGTGGAAAATAACCAGAGTATACAATGAAACGTAAAATTTAATAAGAAAAATTAAAGGTTATAAACAATAAATGAAAACGGTAATAGTAACAGATGAAGAGAAGAAATATTAAAGAAAGTACAAATTTAGAGATGAAAATGGATAAGAATAAAATCAAATGAAAATGAACAAGACAGAATTCATACCTGTTTTGACGGAAGTCAAAGTCAAAGTGAACCGTTTGTATAGGGAGGAGTGGGGATGGCAGTTAAGTACGTCACATTTGAAAATAATTTTAAAGTTAACAATGTAATAAATATTAAAATTAGGTAAATAAAGGATAATATACTTAACAGAGGGGGAGAAGAAATATTTAAGAAATTATAAATTTTAAAAAATTAAATAAAATAAAACTAGTAATATTAGAAATTAATTAAATCATTATTTAATTACTAACAATTTATATCAAATTTTCAATTGTGTTTAATTAATCTATCTAAATCCCTGTGCAAATACTAAATATTTTTATGCTTTTATTAAATATTTATTTAAATGTAAGCAAATATTTTGCTTTTTTTATTACATAAAAATCAGATTCTTAACTAGTCTTTGGTTAATAAAAACTTTTAAAACAATTTTTAAACTAATTATTCCGATGCCCTGATTACATTCATTATCCCCCATATTATATCCGAAAGATTTTGATTGAACTATCAGAGTTGGGATTACATTAACGGTCCGATTAGCCACTAAGTGTTCTCGATAGTTAGTTAACTTGGTTCGTACTTCATTCCCATTACCGCCTTTCATTAAGTTATGTTAATGTTAGCAATCCTTTTGTTAATTGCTTGGGTTGTCCCAGGCATTGCTCGTTGAATCGGGTAGTGCATATGCGAAATTCAGCTTCTTTATTATTTAACTGATATTTTTTTTAGCTTATTTTCCAAATGATAAAAATAATAATATTTTAGGAATAATAGGGGAATAAAGGCAGTTATTTCATCTAAATTTCTGATTACTTTTCTTAAATATATGTTTAATTACTATATAGATAGTATTATCTATTATTATATAGATAGTGGAATCAAAAAAATACAGCTAATTTTTTAATTCGAAGCTCTATATCTTTAAATCTCTATATATCTAAATATATAGAAATATACAGAATCTAAATATACAGAATCTCCTTTAAAGTAGAGTAAATGTTCTAAAATATAAGCTCTAATAGATCTATTTATGTTTAATAGTTTCCGAGATATAGCTTTTTAAATAGCAACATTTCATAACAATAAAAAAATTAAAAAGAACACTGAAAATCAGAAGTTAGTGTATTTATTTTGATGATTTTTTTCAAAAGAAGTAGATGTTGACAATTCAATTCCTAAAAATAATGTTTACGTAAACGTTTAATTTTATATAAATACAACAATTGATATTAAACAAAAATTTACAAATTTTATAAATTATTATAAAACCCAGGCGGGAAATGCTTGTTATTTTTCAATTTCAAAACTGCTTGGCTCGCGCCTTCTGTTGAAAAACTTTAAAATTAAAATTTACAAAACTATTATCCTTCCCTTACACTAAGGAATGAACAGCGTCTTAAGGTTTTCGAAAATTAAGTATTACGCAAAATATTCAGACGGAAAAGGATGAATTAACAGGAGAATTTAGAAGGCCTCACAACACTGAATCAAGGAAACTACACCCGGTAAATATAATTCAAGTTATAGCATTGCGGCTTGTAAGGTTGTAGGGCTTAGTAACGAGTGGATCCCTAATATGTTGATAAACACTGGACCGCGGTAAACTTCCGAGGAGTAGACTGAAACGTAGATAGGAGGTTTGAAGGGGTATCACTGGTAGGATATATGTAGAGAACGATTGGTAGTATCGGCATGGAACCTTTTGGTTCGTTTGGCCTTCATTATTATTATTATTATGTATTAATTATATAAAATAAAATATATTCACAAGAAAAGCTGTACCGCTATTTATACCTTAAAATGTGTAAAATATTAACGTATTTAACGAAAGCTATAGATTTTTAAGAATCATACTTTAGATAATATAAAAAATAAAAGATTTTTCGTTTTGTGTATTTTCCTTCACATACTTTTAACTTGAATTTTTTTGGTATTTGACCTCTTGGTCCCACCCTAGAGCCCTAAACCATAGTTGCAAATGGTTATTAAAAGTTGTTTGCAAAGTAGTAGTTAGGTCGTTAGTGAAAGCTTTGACCGTTTGTCAAGCAGCCTGACCTAAAGTTCTTATCATCTGTTAATTTGGAGTTGTTTTTGTTTTATGTGAGTAGTCCGAGTTAGTCTCTTATCCAATTAAGCTCCAAGGTAATATTGGAATAATTTGCTTGGTTATATTAATGCAAATATTATTTTTAATTATCTGGGGTGTTAAGCATAAACATTACCGGTCAAAATACTACAATATTAAAAAAAAATCCGTACCCTTTGGGATGAATTTAGGGAAACTAAAATATATTTTTTCAAATGAGACTTAAGTTACATTGAAAAAAAAAATTAGAGAAACTTAATAAAAAAGAAAAAAAAAAATACCATTTAGAAGTATTGTTGATTTACCGTATTATAATACCATATATAAAAGAAAGATGGTCCATGTATAGTAAAAAAAAAACCTCAAATAAATAAAAAAGAATAAATTGTACACAAATTGTAATTAAACTACTTAATGTGAGGCAACGTTTCGTCCCAGTTTGCAGAGCTACATTAGGGCTTGCGAAACGAAAATAAACTCAAAAATTATTGTAAACACATGATTAATTTTTGTGTTTACTTCCATTCAGTTAGCCCTGACGAAGCTGCGCAACGTGGGGCGAAACGTTTGCTCACATCAAATAGTTTATTTATATTATACTATTAGTGTATTTTATTTTATCGCATCCAGTCCATGTTTTTTATTATCATTTAATTATAAAAATATATTATGTATTATTTATCTTGTGTTTATATTATTTAAAAAAATATACTACAAAATATAGTGAGACGGAACATATTGCCTCTAAATTCTTTTGAATTTTTCACTTGAAAATTAACTCAAGTAATATGTTGTATTTTAACTCACTTTTAAGAATTCCAATTCCAAAATAGTTTTATAAAATAATTGTTAAATGTCTGAAATTGACTAAAACATTTTTTAATATTGTGAAAATATGACATAAACAATTGGCAAACATTTAAAGGAATGAAAAAAAACTAAAACAACTTAATATATTGTTGTT
>NW_027108624.1:86733-89259 GCF_000696795.3 Halyomorpha halys
TATATTTCTAGTATTAATTCCTATTAGAATTCGTATTAAAAAAAAGATAGAATAAAATCTATAGGAAATTTCAGTGTTATGTACACAAAATTATGAAAATTAATAATACCATCAAAGACTGGGACTGTTATGAGTGACAAAAAAAATAAATCAAAAATTCAAAAAAATTTTAGTGGCTGAGAAAGAGGGTATGAGCCTGTAGACTTTGAGAATTTGACTCTATTATTTGCGGCTTTAGTGCACTTGCCACGCCTCCACTGGCTCATTATCAATGACGCGGTGAGAGGGATGCGCTGGGATCTCTAAGATCCCTGCTTTACCCTTTATACGTGGGGGATAGAGTGGACTCGGGCATCCCCAGGTAAATAGTTTATATAAGAGTATAAATGCGGCTTGTGATTTTTTTTATTTATTTTTATATTTTTTTTACATTTATTTATTTTTTTTATTCTTATTTTACTTTTTTTTTAAATTTTAGTATGAATGTGATCAGTTATCAGTATTACCTAGCCCAATAATGTTGTGGCAGATTATAATATCTATCAATAAATAAAGTTTCTAAAAAAAAAATTGACCTGTATGAGGCAATAAAAGAAAATAAACAAATAATATTTTAGTGGATTAAAGGTCACACAGGGATTCCAGATAAAGAGGTAGTTGATAAACTTAGACATTATAACAGGTCAACTGGTGGACACTGAGTTGTCTTACTCAGATTATTATTATAAAATGTTTCAATCAGATCAGATAGAAAACTGGCCAAAACAATATCAGGAGAATCCCACAGTACAGTTCTATAAAAATATCATTCATAACTCATATCATTCGAAAACCATAAGCAAACATAGCGGAAAAAAAAACTTACATTAGACTTATGACGAAACATAGAATTTGCAATAACTATTGTACTTGAATGTTCAAGATAAAGAAAACAAAGAGAAATATCGTTCATAGATCTAGGTGCAAATCAAATTATTATTTAAAATCATGAGAGATAGTTGACCGTGGATGACTTATACGAGAAGAAGATATCTGGGGGTGCGGTCATTCACTTAGTCATTCTTGTAACGTATTTTTTAATTCGGAGTTTGGCCGTTCTCGGCGCAGAAACCACTTGTCGGTTAGATTTCAAGCTAACAGGTTCGTTTTATATTTTATTCTCTTTTTTACCCCTATCTCTATTTTACACCCCTTCTTTTCAGAATTTTCCTTACCCAAATTATTAGTTATGTTCACCACATTTTATTATTGTTGTTTTCAGTTTTTTTTTTATTTTTCTATTCATTTCTTTTGTTAAACTTTACTTATATTTTGTCATGTCATCTATTATTATGGTTATATTTATTTCTTTTTCTCAATTTTATTTTTCTTTCCATAATTTTAATTTTTAAATTATTAATAAACTCATATATTCATATTTCTTTGCATTAGATAACTTCATTTTTATTTTATTTCCTTAATTATGTTGTTTTATCTACATATTCAATTACCTATGTATAAATTTTGTTTTCCACTTCTCTCATCAATTTATTTTAATAATTCCATTCTGTAAAATTATTTACTTTATGTCATTCTGTTTATATTTTATTTTTTATTTTCTGTATTCATTTGTTGCTATCTTGTTCTGTTCTTAGCCCTGATGAAGGCTAGAAATTCTAGCCGAAACGTTGGCACGATTAAATAATTTGACCGCACCCCCAACCATCTTCTCCTCGTACAAATTATTATTTATAAAAGTATATTAAAAGTAAGAGACTATGCAGAAATAAGTTACATTTATAAATATTTTAAATTTATCAACAAAAATGTATAACATTAATAGTTATGGTAATAGTATATTAGTAAATCAGATATATTGTACTATAAACAATAGCGGTAACAAATGGATTAGGCAAACTGTCCTACAAAGATTTCATAGAATATGTTTAATATAATTTTTGTTTGTATGGATTAAACCAATGTCACGTGGGTGAAAAAATTTTTAAAAATTCTTTTAGTGAATTGCAAAAGATCATTAAACCGAATTATCATATTTCGGATATAGCTGATTCAGGTAAAAACCACTCATGCGATTTTGATGAAAATTGTTGCTCATTCCTTTTTTTTTTTTTATGCAATTTTTCCTCCCAACTTATCAAAGAACCCTTCCCCGCTTTTGAATTGGAATTCGATTTTGTCAAAATGAATGACCAGAGTTTTAGGTGACCCTAATAAGATTTGGGTTGCTATGAACCTCCTCACAGGTCCTTGGCCAAACTGAATTAAAAGTGAGAGCCCCCTGACTCCTATATTACTCACCCCAAGTGATGACTTTGACTTTTCTTATCAAACTTCCTAATCGAAGGGAAAATTTTCTCTTCGAGGGAAGGATTCACTTGAAGGTACTTGGGAACTTAGTTTGCCCTTAATTGCAATGTTATCGTATAATAAATAAGTATATTGAGATGATGTTATATTATTACTATTAATCGTTTTTATTACTACTATCTCATCTTAAAATGGTCTTTTGGTGGGGTTGTAAGTAGA
>NW_027108624.1:90110-90441 GCF_000696795.3 Halyomorpha halys
TATATATATATATATATATCATAAGGATAGTTTTCGAATGTATCGGAATAGTAATTCTTAGGTTTTTTGATATATCGGATCAAGATATTCTTAGGTTAATTCTTCGATATTATAATTGATACTGTAAAAATATTCAATTTAACAAACACAAAACAGGTGATATTCGTGGAAAGAGTCGTATAGTGCATTACTTGTAATATGATTATTATTTTTTTTGCTTTTCATGTATATAGTTTGATTTTTATTCTTCTGTTCATATATATTTAGAAAAAAAAAATTTTATGTAATTTTTTCATTTAATTATTTATTTTATTTTATGTTACTTTTTATT
>NW_027108624.1:91286-95307 GCF_000696795.3 Halyomorpha halys
GGTAGATTCTCCACATGTTTTTATCATGTCACTATGTCACCTACAGCAAATTTACTTGTTGTATAAATGTGTATACAGTAATAAATAACAATAAATAAATTATTAAAAAAAAATTTGGTTTCGTTTCCCTTTTTCGTGTTGATGAGGCCCCTCCCCGTAGTTTTGAATCTGGGTACGCCCTTGCTTTGCGATGAGGTTTAATGGTAGATTGGTGTGGAATTTTGTGAGTTTTTTTTTTTTTTTTTTTTTTTATGAAATCATTTATTGATTCCACTTGTATGTGGATTAATAATCCATGATCCCATTGGTCATTGAGGAATCAACTGCAGTTCTCAGAATTTTGTTTTGGAATTATTGCAATTTTTTTCATACTACTCCTACATAGAGCATTTTTATGGATACAAAAAAAAAATTAAATGAGACGTTTCCTCACAAATTAACATTGATGGTCGAATACCACATTTCTTCTCATAAATATTTTCTCCCATATGTATATTTTAGATAGATTTTCTGAGAAAAATGAAACTTAATAGCACTGAGTTTCTTCAAAAACCGTAAAAAGGAATCGAGTTTGAATTTGTAAAGCTGATGGAAACCCTATTTGAATAGAAAAAATATACGAAATCCCATTTTTCTTTGTACACACTCCGGTGACAAATATTAAATATTCCGTCATTTACGAATCTCGAATAAAAACCTATTCACTATTGAGGGAATAAATGCGTCGTTAACGGGCTTTTGATAAAATATTGATTACTCGAAATGCTGGCGGTGACAGATGTTTTGCATGTTAGCCATAATGATTAAGTTGAAGTCCCGCGGCTTTATAGAGGGGCTTTAAGGGGGCTTACTTTTCTCTGAGTGAAACCTTGAGAAGAAAAATCGTTCTCTTCTGACAGATATCTATTAATTATCGTTTTATACTTTTTTTTATTCTATTTTGTTTGTGAAGAGGGATAGTAATCTATTTTTTTTTTAATTTCTCGACAATAAAATTGTTAGTGAAATATCTATATCAGAATATTATTGAAATACTATAACAAAGCCTCGAGTATCTCAGATACTAGTAAATAACCAGAGATGTGATTTTTATGTGATAAATATCTTTGCATTAGTTTATATTTATTTATAGCATAAATATTTAATATAAAAATTGAATCTGTACTGCTACAACCCTTGAAAGATCAGAGGGTGCAGTACTTTGTAAGGTGGTGTTGTTACTAGACCAGCGGTTGTGAAAGGAGGTGATTTGGTCCTTATCACGCTCGAACACCAGATTTTTACCCACTTCATGAGGCTAGGTGGAACTCGCAGGACTCCCAAACCCACAGGTAATGAAAAAATTAATTTCATCTATAAAAATTCTTAAAATAAATTAAATATACTATCCAACTTTTCATATTCTTAAAAGAAGGTTTTTTTAAAAAGAAAACAATTACATTTTATCTGTTATTTTAATTTAATTAAGTTTAATATTTTGTCCCAAAATCAATTTGTATGTGTATGTAGTACTTGAAAGCAATAAAATACCTGGAACTAATCTCATAAATTGTCATAACATTACATGTTTATTTTATGCTTCGGGAACTGTCTGTGTTGCGATTTGTGACTATATTTTTTTTCTTTACCATATTTATAACTAAAATATTTGGTTTAAGAAAAAAACTCCGAGTGAATAGATAAATTCAGATTAAAATATGTACGCTTGTCCAAAATGTAAAACAAGAAAATATGTAATAATATAGGAAATATGGAAATAAATATGCACTTAAAAAAATGTAAAAACATGAAATATTATTAGTTAAAAATATTACGAAATTTTTCTATGAGACAATATAACATCTCTATAGAAGTCTTAGACAAAAATATGTGAAATCATAAAACTCCTATCTCTAAAAATATCTAACCGGTCGATGTTTAACAGGATATATTTTATTAGGTATATTAATAACACCGGTTATATTTTGTTATTTACCTAATCTGAGAAATTGTTTAGAGAACTTGATACATTCCTGATTTTTTCATAAGTATCTATTACTTTTTCAACTAATTTTAATTACTTTTAAAGAGTATTCCAATGAAATATATTCATTAACCCCTTAAATTGTACGCTGGAGTTATTTGTAGCGGCGTTGTATTTTATGCTGTGATAATTTTTCACACTTGAATATAATCGAGAATTGAAAATAACAATGTGATGATAAGAAGATTAATAACAATGATTTATTGTCTGTGATAATCCTCTATATATAATTTTACCCTAGATATTATGACCTATATCCAAAATCGAAAATTAAAATAAAAAATTTATTATTTTTGTATTTTATAAATTCTTTCTGCCAAGGAAACGTTATAAATTGTGTTTTTTTACATTATTTTTTTTTTTTGGGTTGGTTTATATTAAAAAAAAAACTGTCCGTTAAGGGATTAAATAACATGCGATAATACACTTCTTACAGAACGCTTCAATATATCTATGGATCATAAAAATTAGAAATAAGTATTAAAAGCTTAATTGTAAATAAAAGGAATATAATTATGCCTGAACGTATTTATGGATAGAAAGAATAATTATTTAATTTTATTTATTTTTTTTTTTAGAGAAAATATAAAATAAATGTAGGAGATTAAATCGTGAATATAAATAATGTTTTAATACAATTTAAGTTTAAAAATGTTTAAATGTTGGATGTGAACCATTTATCCGAAATAATTTATTAAATCTTTTAAATAAAAATAAATTAAAAACTGCCTCAAAATTCAATGTAACTAAATGAAAGTAAAAAAAAAATTAAATGAAAATAATTCAAACCCGATTCCAAGAGTAATTTTTTTTTTTTTTACAAAAACGACTCCTTTTTATTATTTTTTTTTTTTTACTTTTTGTTCCAACATTCCACTTTTGAACAAATTATTTATTAGAAATAAAAATAAAACTTTGAGAATTGAAGTTGAACCAGGCAGGATTCCATGAAAATAAAATGGCAAAACTGAAGAAAAGAAAATCCGCTAGATATTGGCTCGAGGTACTCAGAAATATTATTACAAAATGTCTGGGGCTTCCACTCATAAATTATATATTACCTCTTCAGTTTCTATATCGTCATATAATAAACTCGTATGCTATATTTTAGCTTATATCAGTCTTCTTAAGAACTAGTTATTTTTCAAACTTTTGTAGTCAGTTTTTATTTTCAAATTATGAACTAGAATGTTCCGGAAAATCCATAGCTTTCAAGTTATCTAAAGAAAAAAAAATATGAATGAATTTAAATGGAAGCTTGTATAAAGTTTTTTTTTTAATTAACATTATAGCGATTATAATTATTTAACTACTTTCATCATAAAATTGAAGTTATATTTTTCTGTGGGAAAACGTAATTACTTATTACGTAACCTGTTATCTAAAGATAGTCACTATAAAGTATGCAGCTTTTCTAATTGTTATGTTGAATAGCATTTCTTTATAATATTATTCTGTTTATTCGAATGAGTAAGATATTCCTTTTATTTAAAATAAATTATAGAGAATAACAAAACATAATCATGTACCAACCCTTCCCTCGTTTAAAACCCTTCTGTTTAACTACCTTTTACCCCACCAATCTAATCCAATATTATAATAGTACAGATATTTTGTAACTACCTTTTTGATTTGTTTTCTGTGTATTTAATCAGTTAGTTTTTTTAATTTATTTATTTTCTTTATTCTCTGAATTTAAAATTATTTTTTATTTTATTTTCAATTTTAATAAAAAATATAATTAACTGTCGCCACACTGTTTTGGCCAATTTTACACTATTGTAAAATTAAAATTACCTTTTTAATTGTTCTAAAGGACCTAGTCTCAGAATAATAACCTATTTTTTATTTCATATCAGTCCTCTTAAGAACTATTTATTTTTCAAGCTTTTGTAGACAATTTTTATTTTCACATTATCAGTACCGGTTATTAATTAGTTAAATCCATAACTAATTTAAATGGGAGCTTGTATAAAGTATTTTTTTCAATTATATATA
>NW_027108624.1:95363-124308 GCF_000696795.3 Halyomorpha halys
ACACACACACACACACACACACACACAAAACTTATTTATACATTTCTTTTCTAATACCATTATAGTGATGATAATTATTTAACTGTCGATGAAATGAATACTTTTATAACTCAGAGAAAATAATTTTTTTTTTTTTTGTACTTTTTTTACGTCTGATTCGTTATATAGCAATTGTGTATACGAAGCTAAAACAAAAACAAAAAAAAAATTGGATTTTTAGATTTCGTTACAAATCCCCTTCTATTCTAGTGGAATATATACGCGCTACTATTCTGGCAGTGCTAAAATAAACAAAATAAAAATCTTATGTATAAAATTTTTTATGATAAATTAATACTTTGAATATGTATACATATACGTAGTGTATGTGTCTATCTATCTACGAGTGCGTTTGTGTGTGTTTATATAAATATAGATTTGTACCACAACAACCCATAAAGAGTAAGAACTGTTACAGAGCTAGGAAGTACTGTTACTAGAACAACGGTTGTGCAAGGAGGTGATTCGGCCAGAATCACGGTTGACTTTGATTTTGAATAATTATCTACCACAACCAGATTTATTTATTGATGAAGGGATATATCTATCCTTATCACTAGGTCCAAGGATGGGATTTAAAATAAATTTTAGTTAAAACTATTATATTGTTGTTATCTTATAAAATTTTATTTTTTATAAAGAAACTTTTATCAAGTTATACAGAAATTAATCATTGCCCTCATGAAATTAATTTCGCTGCGTTGCTTTAATAGAGGCAGATCAGGCATATCAAAAACATATTTTATTTTGTACGTAAAATTTTCTATAGATTACAGCGTAAAATGTTGTTCCTCTTGACAATCCCTCTAGCTTAGGAATAGTCTACAGTGATATCTTTGTAATACGTCCAGTAAAAACTCACTTTTATTTTTTAAGATAGCTACTATTCAAGAAAATCGGCGATGTGATCATTTGACCACGAATGTTACTACTAGTAGGTTACATAAAAACATAAATATAGATTTCTATATTAATTCTGAATATACCATCGAGTTATTAAGGGTGATAAATACTGTATGCGAAGCGGAGCGCCAAAATTGTATATATTAAATGAATAAAATACGTTATGTAAAATACACCACGGCAGGAGAGTGTAGAATATTAAAAAACGCAGATATATGTAACATCAACATTTTATTAGTTACACAGTTATGTTGCCCAAACTTTATATTTATACTATCGTTATATAGATTCGATTCTAAAATATAAAATTTATATGAAATATTTCCACTTTTTTGAGACTGGTTGTTATTGTTTAAATAAAATCAAATGTATCCAAATTAAATTCTCTACTTTGTAACTACTTGTTTATTTAAAAAATTAATATATGGCAAAGCACAGAGAAGGTTATGTTTGCCTAGTTATCTACTGATGACCAACCTATTCTAACCATGATGAGGGGTCAAGTCTTTTATTTTGTGGGACCGCCACATAATGAAAAAAGTCAACGCATCAGGCCGCATTCGAACTCCCGCCGTCTGCAGATCTCAAACTGATAGACTTGTGCCTACCAATCTGAGCTACTGACGGCTCTAACTAGATGTTTACAACTATTGATATAATATCAAGGTGTAATAGTGTTAAATTTATTATAATTAAAAGTTTTAATATTAATGAAAGATTTACGAAATAGGATAATTTTTACTGAAACTTTAAGTTAAATTAAGTTAAAAGTTTAAGTTTAAAGTTAGTGTAAATTGGTATTTGAGATTGTCCTTGAGAATGTCCGCTTTGGCCAAAACGTTGGACTTATAAGGATATAAAGAATGCTTTGAAACTTTAATTTGGATAAATTTGATTTTATTTAAATAGCGTTTATGGTGTTTGCTCGTATCTACCTTATTTATGAATTATCAAATTTATTAATTTCATCGATTTGTCTGTACTATATTTCTTAGTTGTAGAGGAGCTATTGTTACTATTCAAATATTTTAATAACCGTTTTTAGAACCATTAAACTCCTTTTATAACAGTACACTGATGATTAACTCATCTGAGACTAAACTTAAAGTAAAGTATGATATATCCGAACCTGAATGGAGCTCAGTCCAAAGTTCAAAGTATTGGTACAAATTGTTTATTAATAGCCAATATTTCAACACACACCGTAACTTTTTAATAGTTATACAGAATAACTAAAGCTAATGTAGGAATATAAAAGTGATATGTAAATAAAACAGATATAAAATTAGGAGTATAAAAGGACATCTATACAAACAAACTAACTTAAAACATAAATCAAAGTTGAAGATGAAGAATAAAATACTGAAGAAAACCTAAGAACTTTAATACTTAAACCTATGTTATTCGCCTGTATTTCCTCTTATATGTATATCACCCCAGTTTCTCCTGTTTCTACTGCTAAACATATGTTTTGTTTTATCCATATTAATTTCAAGATCTAGTTCCTTACTAGAGTTCATCAACGTAGTAGTATTTATAATGAGCTGTACATAGTTTACCGTAGATTAATAAATGGAGAAGATGGTCGGGGGGGGGGGTGAGGTCAGTAAAAAAAAAAACATAAAAATTATTTATACGTACCGAGGTTTCGACCTTATTTTCAGATCTTTCGGGAGAGATTCTGGCTACACTGTTTTAGGTCGAAACGTCGGCACGAATATATATTTTTTTTTGCTGACCTAACCCCCCCGTTCATCTTCTCCCTTTAGTAGTATTAAGTTCTATACTTTCCTTGTCCTTACCAAGTTATACCAAATTATCAGTATGACATATCTAAAGTCTGTGCAGTTATCTACCATGACCATATAATTTATAATTAAAACATTTAAACCAGGCAATTAGCTATGCTTGCCCCTTTGGTGTCTAAATTGGAATAACATGTTTATTTTACAGGTAAAGGTATTTCAGAGAATCAGTGCTTTGTATTATTTATATAATATACATTATGCATATTTTATTTAAAACTTTTTAAACGCAACTTTGAAGTTTTTTTTATTATTATTTTATTTTATTTTTCTTTATCATTTAACTATATAAACCTGAAGGGGCTAAAATAAATTATATACGTACCTCTAATGTTGTTTTAAAAGGGTTTCTAGGTAGCAATTCTATGACGTCGGTTGTCTAAATAAATCTTTTATGTTTTTTAAAAACATTTTCCTCCTGTTTCCATCCTTGGTTAAATTCAGTGCATTAAATAATTTATCAACGTTGAATTTATTCCAAGTTGCCTGAAAAGTTTATTCATGTTTTTGACTTCTTTTTTTTTCAATACTGTAATTGTATTTGTGAGTAATATATTACTAATTGTTCTCAGAATGAGTAAAATTACATGTTATATTTAACCATGTTGCAGTATTGATGTTCGGAGATTCAAATCATACGTTCTTTCGGGGTCTTTTTTTAAAACTTTTTTTCCATTGTCATAAGTATATAAGTTAATAATAATAGGAGACTACATTAAAATACGGTTCATAAATATATTCATAAAATATAATTCAATAAATTCTGTATATTACCTTTTCTCAAATTAACTTTATAATGATAAATCATAAAATAATAATTTTTTCCCTATTAGAAGGCAATTATTTATTTTATTAAATCTATAAATGTTATCTTTATTGCCTTTTCTTTTTCTCTCTTCTTGTATTGTAATTTTTATCTATTTATTTTATCTTAATTTTTTTATTTATAACGTTGTATATAATTAGGGGTGTCTTTTGCACGAATCTATACCTCCACCCATAATTAATTGTTAATAACAATTTTTATATTAACCATTTAAGACCATCAGACCGATCTGGTATTAAATAAAAATATATGATGTCATTGAGAATATTTTTAAAGCTTTAACATGAATTTTCTTTTGATATAGAATATAGGCATAGGGTAAGGACTCTACAGTACCCCCTATCATTATAATTGAAAAAGACACTGGGCGCCAAATTTTCTTCAAATGTTCTTTACAATAACTAATTCTAAACCTTCCGCTCTAACAATTGTTTATTTAGTGAATGAGAAATTATTACTGGATATGTGCAAGGGTGACAGTAAACCTTCTGAAGAGGTCAATCGATGGAAAATCCGGGATTATTACTTGGCTGATTGGACAGGGATGGGTTTGGGACCTTCTTTTGTGTCATTGGCGATTGGGTTTCTCCATTTCCGCCATTTCTAATATTATGGTTTTGTGTGGTTTAACAGTTCTTAATCTGTTTAGTACCATAGATAGGTGATTTAGATATTCGTTTTTAATTTATATATATGTATGTATATGTATATATTCTTATGTTTAACAGTATACAAGTTAAACGATTGGTAAAATAAAGACTTAAAAAAGAGAAAAGGGTAAGAGAAATGACCAATTCGGTTACTACTTAAATACTGACTTTATTTTGAGTCCAGCTTGCCTGTATTCACTAGGGCTTGTCGGTTTTTAAAACCCGGTTTTAAAAACCGTTTTTTTGGAGAAAATTATGAAATTCGAAAACCGGTTTCTTAGTAGAAAATATCGGTTTTCAATGTATGAATAACATTTCGTTTGCAAGTGAGAGGGTATTTTATATTTCGGGGAATTTTGTGAATAAACTAAGGACACGGCTAAATAACAAATCGATAGACGTCCTCTGTTTTCTGAAATCATATTTCATTAAACAAAAAATAAATAGAATATTAAAATTGCCCGGAATAGAAAATACTCGGTCCTTTGCTTAATTGTTTTTAAAACTAAAATTGATAATAAGTGTGTATGAATAAACTTTATTTACTCTGTTCTTTGTTCTACTAAATTGCATACAAAAATTTTACTATCAATAAAATTGAACAGTAAATAATTTCAGTAAAAAACTGTTTTTAATCACTCTAAATTTTCTGTTAAAATTTTATGTTCGAATTACAGAATATTCAAGCAAACAATTTTTTATAAAAATTCGAAACCGGTTAAAACCGGTTTTCTGGAAAAATTACTATTCGAAAACAGGTTTTCTAAAATGTCGGTTTTTGTATAAACCCTAGTATATACATTTGAATCAGCTGATCTGCTCGATCAGCTGATATGAGTTGTACAGCTGACTGTAACTTATAAATTAATAATTGTTATTAAAAAAAAGAGTTTTATCTTAGAATATAGGCTGCATCGCAAATCGTTTAAGTATAATTAAAAAAAAAATCATATTATACTTAACCTATACGTGCCCCTGCAGTCTTAAGAGTCTTGTATGCAGTACTTTTGTTAGGAAGTACTAATGGTTGTGCAAGGAGGTCATTAGGTCAGGACCACAATAATAAATTTTATAAATCCTTTGATGAACAATAGTCATGTAACATAAATTTTAATTTAATACAATTAATTTCATATAATTATTATTATATTTATTACCAACAACTTATTTGACTCTTTTTGTTTTGATATTGGATTTCATTCTTTATTATTAAATATCAATCAATGTCTGAAAATTAGCCAATAGAATAGCCTAAATCATTACAAAATTTACAGTATATATAGATACAGAAATACTTGTGAATCAAAAAATTGTTTTCCAGCTCTCAGGAGCAATGGATTTTGACAAATGAGTCATTGAAAGAAAGGTTATTTAATAGATATTTGAAGAATCTTAATTTAATATATTAAATTCATACTGGAAATTACAGTGATTTAGGGTTTTTAAAGACTTCGAGAACAAATTAGGCATGGATCAAACCTCATTCTAAGGTTTTAGATTTTTTTTTTTATTTGGGATTCATGCTTAGTTATAATTTTATAGGTAATTATTTTTATAATCTATTATACATGACCTCTCTATTATTTGTCGTCATATTTGATCGTCGCATCATTGTTATGTATTATTATCATTAACAATGTTTTCTTTTTACCTTACGTTACATTACCTTACATTACCTTGGCCTCCTTTGAATTAAATATCAAAGTATTGCTATATTTAAATATGTCAGAAGGAGTAAGATCGATCCCAATTATCTTCTACTTCATTAGAAGCTGTCCAGTGAGACAAGGACTTGCACTCAACTCAAACGCGGACAAAGCTAAAATCACTTGACCGTTCGAATTACTTCCGAGTTGAGTTGTCTCCGGCAAGGGCCCGGCTTGCAATAAATCTTGAATTCCTGACCCGACCCCCTCTCCCCTTTCACAAATTATATTAGCCTCCCCCCCCCTCTTCTCTAACTATTGAACTTCCCGCAAATTGTGACATTGTTATTTATAGTTATTGTTCGAAGGTTCATACGTCATCTGCCTATTATAGGCCGGCTTCCCATTTAATTAAACTTAATAATTGGAGATTATTGGCCTTTTAGCAATATATAACTTTGTTGAAACAGGATTGTATGGAGTTTTTTTTTATTCCAATGAAGTGTCGAAATTTTCTTAGAAAAGAAAAAACAAATTAAACATACAACTCTTCAACCCAAAAGGGTCAGGCATTACTTTGTAAGGGAGTACTCTTACTAGATCAACGGTTGTGCAATGAGGTGATTTTTCAAGTTCATGCTCAACTGAAAGATTTTCCCTAATTAAGGGGAATAATATTAATTATATAAATATCATATATTACATATTAATAGTTATATATTATGTATTAATAATATATAACTATATAACGAAGCTGTCAAGTAATCGGTGAACTCGACTTTTCCCTTTGGAATCGAATTTATCTATTTTTTCCTTTAGATATTTATAAAATTCTTTAACACTTTGTATTCATACATTTTTATTATTGTTAGCAATGAGAACAGTTTTTTTTTTTAAACTGGTTATCCTGTTTGTTTTTAATTATAAATATAATGTACTTAATATAGTAAGTGTCATTCTATACACATTCTATCCCTGTAATCTCTACGAAGTTTTTAAAAATTGATTAGCTTTTTCTGAGTTATAATAGTAATGACGTTTTCTCAAGTTAAATAAAATTTTTAAACGATTTTGTTCCTTGGGTTCATTCGATTTTATTCAGCGTTGAAAGGCAAATCTTTTGTAAACAGTTAACACTTTAACATTCGTGCTAAGATTTAATTTACTGCCAAAATTCATAAATTAGAGCAGCCCATTCCACTGGAATTGATAGAGTTAGTTACGCTTGGATAAGATGGAAAATCAAGAATACTCACAATATATGCCACCAAATGCCATAACAGTGACAGCGAAAATCCAATCAAAATTCCACAAATTGTAGAGATTACGAGGATGAAAATGTATACTGGAATATGCAGAGCGTTTCAGGTTAATTTTCCGAACTAAAAATATGGTAATTATTGAATTTTTGTTTCAGTCTAAAATAAGTTACATATATGAAGTTCAGAGGTGTGTGATTATTTTTCTAGAGCAAATTGCCTATAAATTTTTTGTTTTAATATATGTTTAATTCATATAATTTTTTTTGTTGGAAAAATCAATATATCGCAGGAAAATATCGATATCCCGATAAAATCAGTTACAAAATATGTAATATCGGAGACAAAATATCGATATCGAAAGTTTGAAATGTCGATTTATGGATGATATCGATATGGATATCCCATCCCTAGTCCGAACTGCGCTTTCCAGATCTCTATTCACTCCACATCAGTTTTTTTTTTGTTTTTTTTAGGAAGGGAAGGAACGACATTAAACATAAATTATTTTTAAACCCGGTCAATTACTTTAATTAATTGCGAAAAACGTTAAGTGGAACTTGGGAAACAATAACAAATATCCCGTGACGTTCATTAGCTGCTGCAATGGAACAAAGCCTATTAAGGCAGGCTCAAGGTTTTAAAATTTCATTATTAAAGCTGTTGGAACATACATTAATATATTTACTAAAACCTAAATAATTCATAACAATGAAAATATATAGATGTCAATACTTTCTAAGCAAACGGACATATGTTAGTAGTAGTTGTCATTTTGAGATCTTTTATTCATATTTCAAATTAAGATTGATTTTGACACTCATAAACAAACACACACACACATTTATATTTATACATTCATTTATTTTGTTTTATGTTCAATAATATTGTAATGAAGACAGAAGATTTGGTGTTGGCGGTGCATTTTTGGCCACTTGAATTAGGCCAGGCCAGGGGCGTTGACTTTTTTTTTTAGTGGTGGTCCAACAAAATGAAAAACTTCCCCCCACCATGGTTAGAATAGGTTCGTCACCTGTAGATAACTAGACAAACATCACCTTCCACGTGGATCGCCTTAAAAAAGAAACTTGGAGTTTACCAATTTTAATTTTATTTTTAAAATTATTGGTCATAGACCTAGAGAAATAGTGGATTGTAAAAAGAACTATTGACACCGTAATGAAAGTCTTTAGAGATTCGAGGAACCTTTCAGGAGTTAACGTATGCAGGATAGTTCAATCCGTGGTCGGAAGGCCAAATTGAAGAAGACCAGATATCTGAGAAAGGGGTCGACTAAAGTCAATTATAGTTTACTAAAAACACTTTTTAAAAACTCTTTATGGTATATGCTTCGGAGGTGGAGCTACGAGAAGCCAATTAGGAGGAAGGGACTAAAAGCTTGCACCCCCCCTTCCGATACCTAAGTGGGGGTAGTCGGAATGAATTACGGTTAAGACTGAGTTAGGACTTTGAACTGAAGCGTTGCAGGAGAAGGATTTTGAGTGGATTATAAAAAGGTACCTGCAGTCAGAACATTACTGATTTAACTTTTCCACATACTACAGCCCGCATCACACCTGCTAGTTATTCATATATAATGTAAAAATATTATTCATGGGTATATTAAATTGTAAATAAATACTTCATTTATTTATATAGCGTTGAGGCTTATATTACCCAATACCAACCACTCTGTTATATATTGTGTATTTAATAGTAATAAGATTTTATGCAGATATATAATTGGTAACTGTTAAACTCATAATGCCTTTGGAAAATTATTTCAATTATAATAGCTTTTAGCACTCAACTAATTAGAATTAATATAAATAATTTTAAAATATAAACAACAATCCTGACTTCCCATAGATACACATCTGTAAACTGGTTTTTAAACATATACTACTAAAATCAAAGCGATTCATAGCAGTAATTAGTCAAATGAGCTAACACTTTAGTGACTAGAAATACAGACATATACAATCCAAAGTGGTTCGGATTTAGTCTTCTGTAATTTTCACGAGGTAGAGGAGCGGGGCACAATGAAAGAATTAATTTTTAAACCCACTCAGAGGATCAATTTTAAATGGTCTATGATTTTTTTCCTCTTTGGTTCTTTTTACTCGAGAGCTTGTGAAGCTCATCATAAAGTTTATAAATCATACAAGAAAAAACAAAATAACCGCTAGATCATTAAGATATCCTAGCTGAATAAAATTCACAAATGAAAATATTCTTCATAAGTGGACTATATTAATTTGTATGTGATATACTGTATATGTTTATTTAAAAAAACTGTACATACTCAATCCGAAACCACATACTAATATTGAAGTGATATAAAATTATTTCTTAAACATGATCATTGATTGCTATTATACATTGTGGAATATTATAAGAATAAAAAAAACAAAAGAGATAAAAAATATTCTCAAATATTTATGGAGTATATGCATGAGTTCTCGAATAATTTATTATAAACATAACTAGAGAGAAATACAAAATACAAAAAAAAATAATCTCTTTATTTTTAATATCTTGTTTAAGACTGTTAGTTTTATTAATAATAATAAAAAATATCCAAATAGTCTAAACCTTCTTTATGAAAAAGGAGACTGCTTTACAAACTCCGTAGATTCCTACCTTCTACATACTTTCTCATCATCCGTTTGTTTCTCATCAATCGATTATTCTAAGTAAACCACAATGGTTCCTATACATCCCTTGATTCTCAGTCCGCTGGTGTTCCTCAAGCTAGTATCCTCGGTCCCATCTACACCGTCTGTACATCCCAACGAATCCTAACACTATCCTCACCACGTATGCTGATGATACATGTGTGCTCGCTGTTAATAATTACCCTTTGATTGCATCCTGAACCCTGCTTGGGGTTTATTGGTGTCGTTATTGGAGGATAAAATAAATCCCATCAAATCACCTTTACCCTTCGTCGTAAATCTACCGACTGCTCTACAGTCTCCTTTAATAATGTTTATCATACCCCTATCGAACAGATCCGCTATTTTGGACTACATCTTGACAAACAAATAACCTGGAATCCTCACACAAGACTAAAAAAGACACTTATTGGACAAACGTTCTAAACTTCCAATTCATTACAAAAGACTGATTTACATCTACTGTTATAAGGCCAATCTGGACATATGGAGTTGAGCTTTGGGGCTCCACCTTCGTATCTAATCACTGAAATCCCAAATCTTTCCTAAAATCCTCAATGTTCCTTACTTTGTCTCAAATAAAATCATACATTCATCTCATATCATTCCTTCCATTAAAAACTCCCTAACCACCCAAACCCACTAGTTTCTAACCTTCCATTCCTGACAATCCTCCGAGGCGCCTAAAAAGAAGATGGTCACGAGACCTGCTAATATAAAACGTCATTAGAGTGCTACCAATGGCTAGTTTCTCTAACCGCCTGTAACACTCCAATTTAACTGAGATTAAAATGATTAAATGCATTATAATGTACAGTTGTATATATATAGCAATAAATAAATAAATACTAAAAAAAAATACCGTTAAGCTATTATTAACAATATCAATACATTAATAATTTGCATAATTAATTAAAATTAATGTATGACTTAATTAAAATTAATGTATGACTTAATTAAAATTAAAATTAAACTAAAGTTTCACAGCCTCTTAATTATTGATTATGCCCAAGCCAATTTAACACAAGTAATCTATAAAACACAACCAATAAGGGAAAATATATTTCTTTACTAATAAATTTGTATTATTCTATGTTTTAATTTACTTTTATTAGCCACTATAATAATGAATAATAATTTTTATTCTTCACAATTTCTGTACTGTACTATCCTTAACTTATCACAACTATATCCTACCTCAACAACTAGGTTAGGTGTACTATCATTTTATTTCACACTAAATTTTTTACTACTTTTTTTATTAAAAATCTCATAAAATTTAGTTATAAATTGTTATTTAAAATTCAACTAAAGTCATAAATTTATTTTACATAAGATCTCTGTTCAATGGTGGTTAAAATTGCTCGTGTCTTAAAATAAACTGCATAATGTTTTCTGAATTTTAAAGAAGAGAAATTATTATTAAATGTTATAGTGAGAAATATGTTTTCTCTTAATTTTAGTGTTTTATATATTTATTTCAACTATGTTAAATTGACTTGGACGCAGTCGCATGCAAAGTTTCATAAATCAATGTTAGGCTTAATACTAAAATTTTAAGGTATGAAAATTATATTTAATAATGTTTTGATGTCGTTAATAATAAATTATAATTAAAGCTGTTATTTTATTAGATTGTTTTAATGATAGCTGGATAGGCCGAAATGTTGGACATGTAATATGTTTCAATGAAGAAGGTTGAGGCTATTTAGATATTTTGTTTTTTTATATAAACTATATTTTTTAATATAGTATTAAAATAAATGTTATAGTAGATATTATAATATAGCTTTTTTTATTTAAACACGCGTTTAAATTATTTCTCGAATTTACAATAGAAGAGACAAAAAATACAAAAGTAAATATGAGTTTATTTAATTAAATAAGTGAATTTACAAAATAAATAAGTTAATTGCATATCAGCTGCTAAATGCAATAAATAAATATTAATTAAAAGGTTTATGATATGATATATACAGGTACGCATTTGACTAAATAAACATGTTCGATTAAAATAATTAAATTAATAATATTGTAAATAAAATAGAGAAAAAAATTAATTAAAACAAAAACTAAAAATTACATATAAATACAGATTTTTTTATTTTTTCATACAGTAAGCTTTTATTTTCATTGTAGGAACACATATGTGATTGTTCACTAGAAAACAATTGAGAAATGTTAAGCTAGTCCAATGCATTCCAACAAAAAATTAAATTTTTAGTCTAGGTTTCTCCAATTTTAGTGCTATATTTATTTTAGGTTTAAAAAAAAATCAATTTATTTACTTATTATTTTTAACAAATAGTTTAAAGTTGCAAAATTTAAATTTTTTGTGAAGTACGAAATGGTGAAAACACTCAATGTTTGTTAGTATCAATTAAAATTTTAGTAGTTTTCTTCTTTTTTTACTGCTCTATGATTTTTCCATTTAAAAATTTCTCAATTTGTTAATTTATTATTTTTAGGAAATAGTTTAAAATTTAAACAAATTTAAATTTTCAATTAACTTAAAATTACTTTAAACACCCACTTTTTTCCCCCCTAATATCAATTAAAATTTTAGTCTAGCTTTCTCCTTTTTATAGTGTTACATATATTTTTGGTTAAAGAAAATTCAATTTGTTTATTTATTAGTTTCATCAAATAGTTTAAAGTTGGAAATTTTAATTTTTTATAAAATCTCATATGGTGTAGAAAACACTAACTTTATTTTTTCAAATATCCATTAAAATTTTAGTGGAGTTTTCTCCACTTTTTTAGTTCTCTGTATATTTTGGGTGAAGAAGAAATCAATTTGTGTATTTACTATTTTTACCATATAGTTTAAAGTTGGAAATTTTATTTATTATGATTTCTGAAAATCACTTCTTTTTTAATTCTAATATCAATAAAAATTTAGTCAAGCTCTATGTATGCTTGGCTGAAAATTTCTCAATTTGTTTATTCATTATTTTTAGCAAGTAGTTTAAAGTTGGAAAATTTAAATTTTTAGTAATGTCCCAAATGGTGAAAACACTTTTTTCCCCCATATTAATTAAAATTTTAGTCTAACTTTCTCTTTTTCTTAATGTTGCTCTTTCTCATTTTGGTTAATGAAAATACAATCTATTTATTTATTATTTTCAGATACTAGTTTAAATTTGGAAAATTAAAATTTTTATTAAAGTTCCTAATGGTGAAATCACTCACTTTTTTTCTAATATCAATTAATATTTTAGTCTAGCATTCTCCTTTTGTTAGTAATGTATATATTTTTTAGTTTACAATTTTTTTTTTATTTATTATTTTCAGCATATAGTTTCTAGTTGGAAAATTTAAATTTTCAATTAAGTTAAATTTATTATTTTTAGAAAATAGTTTAAATTATTTAAAAAAAATTAATTTTCAATAAGTTCAAATTGTTGAAATCACCCTTTTTTTTCCATATCGTTTATGAAATATTAATCCAGATTCTATTTGATCCATACAAGGAAACCCGGCATATCACACGGGGTATACATAAGCTATGACAGGTATTGGATTTAAATGTTGAGAAGGTTGGAGTGAAATTGGATTTTATTGTGTATAATTAAATTCTTATAAAAAATTGTTCAAGTGCTATATTTCTGATTATAAACTTTCATTCGTATTTATTACTCACAGCTTACTTCTTATTTTTATTTATTTTAAATGATACTTTATTTAAGGTTGTTAAAAACACCGCTATATGAATTATGTTTTCTTTTTTTTTAATAGTCGCTATGTTATTTTAATTTTGTAATGTTGGTGCTATTTTTTCGAGAGTATATCACATTTTTAATTATATGCAGAGCTTAATAATTTTAATTTAATATCCTTGCTCTGTTATTAGCATGCACGATAAATATTGTTCCATATTATTAAAAATATAAAGATATTTCACTTTCAAATGTTTAGCACGTCAATTATTCGACAATATTTGGTACACTTAGGTATAAATAAAACCAATCTAAAATAGCTTTTTAAATGGAGTTTTAATACAAAAAAAGTTAATAAAAGATTTCTTTTAAAAGATTAAAATGTGATTATTATTAATTATATATAATTAATTGGTATGATAAGACTAGAAGTCGCACCCATTCTTGTGGAATATTAAGTTTTAAAGCATACTTTTTTTTTTAAAGCAATCCACAGTGAAGGTGATCTATAGGTGGCCAATCTATTCTAACTATGGTGGGGGGTAAAGTTTTTCATTTTGCGGGACCGCCACTTAATGAAAAAAGTCAACGCCACTACCCTGATTCGAACCGGCACCGTACCCTGGGCCTAAATGGCCAAAAAGTGGATCAATATTTTCAGAACGAATTAACATAGAAACTTGGGTCCGGTCTCATTTGACTGAGAACAAAGTACTAAATAAATTTCAACGGTTTTTATTGAAATTTTAAAGAAAAGTATAGAACTTATGAGGAAATGAAAGCATATTGGCCAGATTAAAATTCTGAAATTTTCGGAATACGTTGTACTCATCAAAAAAGTTACGAATATTCTGAGTGTATACTTAAATTAAATAATGCTTAGAATTAAAAATTCATGAAAGATTCAAAGTCAAAGGTTCCTTAAATTGAAGACACGATTTCAAATTCAAGGAAATTAGATTAACAGTTCCTTAGGTGCATCACTGATTTCCAGTTCCTCTTTGTTTGGTTCGGATCTCTTGTTCGTGGTAAAAGGATCCGAAGTCTCCCGTGGCTTATAGAACATGTCTACGAGACATTTTCCACGAGTTTCTGATCCTGAATTCTTGTAATCCTTATTTTTACTTTCTTGTGCCTCTTTCGACAATTTTCCGAATGGCAAAATCGACTTCTGCTCTATTTCAGCACCATGCAAAAAAATGTTAATATATATAAAATATATAGCGTGAGAATCACAAACTAGATAATCGAAATCAGGGCTTTCGAAAATCGAATTTTTTTGTGTGCGCTGACTGCAGATCTCAGAAAGATAGAAAACTGAGCTACGGACGACCCCAAAAGCAAATAGTACAAGAGCCCAAGAGAAGATAAAAGACAGTTATCTTACCCCAATTTTTGATTACTTTAATGAAAACTATGTATAATTAATAGTCAAAATTGATGAGTCTGCCAAGTATAGGTAGGGGGGATAAAAAATGGCGGCTGTTTCAAAGCGATTAAAAAAAACTAATTTTTTTAATTGGAGCTCTACATCATAAAAAGCAAGAACAACTCAAGAAAACCTAAGAGAACGGCATTTAAAGAAGAGTAAATTTGCTAAAATATGAGCCATAATAGAGTTATTTACCTTAAATAGTTTCCGAGATATCACATTTTAAAAAGCAACCTTTCATAAAAATGTTCAGTAATTAGAGAATTTATTTTGAAAAATTTATATTTCAAGAACCATAAGACGTAGATATGTCTATTAGCACTCAAATTAAAGCTAGTTTAATGAGCTATAAGGTATTTTATGATGTTTATCTTGGTAGGAGTAATAGTTTACACGAAATTTACTAAAATAAATTGATTTTAATTTGCTACGTTTATATTCATATTTGAATATCATAAAAACTACTACCCCTACGAACATAAGTGTCATAAACTACTTTATAGTAAGTTAAATTTCCTTTATTTCTTTTCAAAAATCCAACATTTTATACGAAGAACTAGAAATTAACATTTTGTGAGTTTATTTTGTCAAATATCATAAAAACTACTGTTTTTTTAAGGTTTTGAAATAGCCGCCATTTTTTAATCCCCCTACCTATACTTGGCAGACTTATCAATTTTGATTAGTAATTATATATAGTTTTTATTGAAGTAATAAAAAATTGGGGTGAGTTAACTGCCTTTTTTTCTTCCCGGCTCTTGTACCCTTGTTATGGTTAGTAAAAATACTTAACATAAGCTCGCTTAATGAAACAATATTTTTTAAAGTTTCTACAGTTGGATAGTAACAACGGATTGACTTAGCAATATAATTGTATAACGATATTATTCAACGATCCGTTAATTATCAAAATCAGAATAAGGGAGATCTTGGGTAGATAAGAGAATTCGTCAGGGTTAAAGACATCTCGTTATTACGGCAATCGCCCTATAATCGAGGGTCTTCCTCAAAGCTAACTAAAGATCGGTTGCCCCATAGCTTACTTGAGAATGATTGCCTAATTAAGACTCCGGTAAATACGCAATTACTCTTCCTGTCGGTCCACACAAATAAACTTGGACCCACAGAAGCATTGCTCGACTTGTGACGGAAATGTATTGAGGTATTATTATAGTTTTTATTAAGCTATGAAGAGAACAAAACCGAAACAAAAAAATTATTATCTCAAATTTTCTGTCAGTATTCTGGAAATTGGACCTTAAATTATTAGTACAAGAGCCGGGGAAAAAAAGGACAGTTACTTCACCCAAATATTTTATTACCTTAATGAAAACTATGTTTAATTACTAGTCTGAATAGATGAGTCTGCCGAGATATAACATTTTAAAAAGCAACCTTTCATAAAAATGTTGTATGGGACGTAGTGAAAGATCAGTAGTTAGAGAATTTATTTTGAAAAATTTATATCTCAAAAACCATTTGACGTACAGATGTCTATTAGCACTCAAATTAAAGCTAGTTTAATGAGCTATGAAGTATTTTATGTTATTTATCTACGTAGGAGTAATAGTGTACATGAAATTTGCTAAAATAAATTGCTTTTCATTTGCCACATTTATATTCATATTTGAATATCATAAAAACTACTACCCCTACGAACATAAGTGTCATCAAGTTAGAAGTTAAATTTCCTTTATTTAGTTAAATTAGTAAGTTAGTAAGTTAAATTAAGTAAGTTAAATTTAGTAAGTTAAATTTCCTTTATTTTGAGTGTTGGCAGACATATGTGCGTCGTATGGATCTAGAGATATATTTTTTCAAAAATTCAACATTTTATACGAAGAACTAAAAATGTACTGAAATATCAGTAGTTAGTTAATTGTATTTTGAGAAATCAATATCTCAGGAACTATGTGACGTTCAGATGTCTATTAGCAATCAAATTATGCTAGTTTAATGTACTATAAAGTAGTTTATGACGTTAACCTTCGTAGGAATAGTAGTTTTCATGATATTTGGCAAAATAAACTCACAACATGTTAATTTCGTTTGTTCGTTAATTAGTTGTTCGTATAAAATGTTGGAGTTTTGAAGAAATATATCTCTAGACCCATAAGACGCATATATGTCTGCTAGCACTCAAAATAAATGTAATTTTACTTAGTATAAAGTAGTTTATGTTACTATCTTAGTAAGGTTATTAGTTTTTTTTATTCGCATATGAATATAAATTTTGTTCATGAACTTTCGTCCGAACAACTATAAATCAATTTATTTTAGCAAATATCATAAACACTTCTATTCTTAAGAAGATAAACCTCATAAACTACTTTATAACTCATTGGACAAGCTTTAATTTGAGTGCTAATAGGTGTCTGTACGTCGAATGGTTATTGAGATATAGATTTCTCAAAATAGATTCACTTACTTCTGATTTCAGTGAATTGTTTTTATGAAATGTTGCTTTTTAATAAGCTATGTGTCGAGAATTATTGAACATAAATAGCTCTTTTAGGGCTCATATTTTAGCAAATTTATTCTACTTTAAATGATGTATTTAATTTATATTCATATGTGAATATCATAAAAACTACTACACGAAGATAATTGTCATAAACTGCTTTTAGTAAGTTAAATTTCCTTTATTTTGATTGTTGGCAGACATATGTGCGTCTTATGAGTCTATAGATATATTTTTTTTTAAAATGCAACATTTTATAAGAACAACTAACATTTTGTGAGTTTATTTCGTCAAATATTATAAGAACTATTACTCCTAAAAAGATAAACATTATTAACTATTTTATAGTAAATTTAACTAGCTTTAATTTGAGTGCTGGCAGACATCTGTACGTCCAATGGTTTCTGAAATAAAGTATTCCATAAATCAAACTTATAGTCTGGACAACTATTAATCAATTTATTTGAGCTAATATCATGAAAACTACTATTCCTACGAAGGTAAATGTCATAAACTACTTTATAGTACATTAAACTAGCTTTAATGTGATTGTTAATAGACATTTGTAAGTCACATAGTTTCTGAGATTTTGCTTTCTCAAAATAAATTAACTATTGATATTTTAGTACATTTTTATGAAATGTTGCTTTTTAAAAGGCTATATCTCGAGAACTATTGAACGTAAATATCTCTATTAGGGCTAATATTTTAAGAAATTTATTCTACTTTAAATGATATTCTCTTAGGTATCTAGTGTTGTCGATAGTTTTAAAGATATAGATCTCCGAATGAAAAATTAATATTTTTTTATATTTTACAACAGCTGCTATTTTTTATTCTCCCTACATATAGTATAGTAATCAGAAATTGGGGTAAAATAAATCACTGTTTATACGGGGGTTGCTCTATAAAAAAAATAAATATATAATAATTACTTATGTAATGATAATTTCATTTATAATATTGTTGTTAAAATTTGTCAGAAACAGTAAAAGCTACAATCAGAAATGTCTTGGCAAAGCTGTATTAAAAATAATTTCGTGTAGGGTATAAGAAATTACATTAAAAGAGCCCTTTTTGTCTTGTTTGATAAAGTTTCAAGCTGTCAATTAAGAACTCCTTCATCCAACTCCTTTTAAGCATTTTCGTATTCTAGGGTTTGTCTTCATTGTCCATTTATTTTATCATTACTTTGTTGTAACTTCGTTTTTTTTTTTGTTTTTTTTATGTTTAGTTTTTTCGGTGTTATGTATTCATTAAAATATGAACTTATATTAAAATACTACAATATTAATATAAGTTTTTCAATGTCATCCTCTAGGTTGTATTCACCAATGTCTAGAATCATTTTCGTTTGCCGTTCTATATTTTCCTGCATAGTGTGTTTATTTGGAAATAAAAAAGAAAGGTAATTAAAGTTTTCATAATGCGTTGTACTAGACACTAGAAGAAAAAACTTTATTAAAATACAAAGTTGTTCTACACAACTTCATCGGGCTGCTAGTCACACAGCATACTTATTTTAGTCTAATCAGATAATATTTTTAATCTTACGATAAATAAGTCTCGCCAGGTATACAATAATGATTATAAGAATTAGTTATATATAACACAATATCATGAATTTTCCTTTTTCTCCTTCTTTTCCCCCTTTTTCTTTTTCTTTTTTTAATTTTTTTTTACCACCTTTTCCATCCTTTCCCCTTTTTCTCTTTTTTTCTTTTCCTTTCCTCCTTTTTCCCTTACATATTTTAGTTTCAACCCAAGATACTTAAGTATCAAACATAGATAAAAAAAAAATTAACAAACTATGTTAGAATTAATATAAAATAAATAGTAAAATATTAAAAATGAATAAAAAAATAATAAAGTAAAAAATAAGTTATAGATCTCCAGAAATATTTAACGTAAATAGCTTTATTGTGGCTCATATTTTAGAAAATTTATTCTCTGAAGTTTTTAGTGTTATATAATTCTAAAAATATCGAGCTCTGAATAAAAAATTATTTATTTTTAAACTGCTGTCATTTTATTCCCCTAACCATACCTGGCAGACTCGTCAATTTCGACTAGTAATTATTCATAGTTTTAATTAAAGTATTCAACTATTGGGATGGAATAACTGACTTTTTTTCTCCTTTTGGACTTTGTACTAATTGGCATACAGATGGTTTCCGATATGCACCGAATCTATTGGATCTGTGATAACGATACGAGTTTAGTGGTCTAATTTGCTTTCATTTGTCATTTGGCATCCGTGTGGTTCCTTATACTGGTTTGATAATACAAAAAAAAAGAAAGAAAAATCGAAATGTTATCTATTTCATATTTTTGTCTCTAAATTACAGAAATTAATTTTCTGTACTTTGATATAAACAGAAAAAAATTAAGGCTACTGCAAGAATCACATTTTCTATTTTCGTCGATTCATTGAATATTTTTTTTTAATTTCATTTACATATTTATTTTTATAAATATATGAAAATAAACCTGATAAAATTTTTTAAAAATTTATTTATTGCTATTTACAAAAGTACATTTATCCAGTAAATTAGATTTTAGTTTATAATGGAGTGATATAGGCGTGTAGAGAAACTATTAATTGGTAGCACTCTAATGACGTTTTTACTTTAGCATGTCTATTGGTCATCTTCTTTTCAAGCGCCTTGGATGATTGTCTGGAATAGAAGAAGAAGCAAGGTTAGGAACTAGAGGGTTTTGATGGTTAGGGAATTTATAAAGAAAGGATTGATATCTGGTTCGGGCTAGATCAGTTACGTGTAGAACAATAAGGTCTTTATGTATGATTTTATTTGTGACAAAGTAAGCAGCATTGGGGATTATGTAAGGATTGAATACGAGAGGAATTCGAAGGTTTAGTGGAGCCCCAAAGCTCAACTCCGTATGTCCAGAGAAGCCTTAAAATTGTATCATGTAGATCAGTCTTTTGTAATGAACTGGAATTTAGACCTTTTGTCTAGTAAGTGCTGTAATAGTCGAAATCGATGTCTTTTTAGTCTTGTGAGAGGATTCCAGGTTAACTAATGACATTAGTGTAACTTATCCCAAGAAAACAAAAATAGTTAAGAACTATTTGCCGACTTTTCTCCCCACTTTTTAGAACTTCATCGGGACTGTTAAAGTTGAGAACATTCCAGACTTTAAAAAATTCTTTTGAAAAGTCCTGAAAGCGCTTAACTTGAACAGCCCATTTTTCATTTGCAACTGCAACTTTTTATTTTGGCTATTTTTAATGTCACGCGTATTCCGATTTTCATGAGCTTAGTCGCAAATTAACAATGAATCTATTTAAAAAATATTCTCATATCCTACAATGCTAGTAGTAATACAGAAATCATTGTTGATAACTAAAGTAAAGAGGTATGCTGTGCTTAAAAAAAAAAAAAATAGGAAATCCTTTGGATACGGCTGGTCCCACTCGGATCCGTGACTTTGACTAGTCACTTCAATTTATCACGGCCTCACTTAGCTCGTTGCCCGACTCTTTTCTCTCTCGGAAATAATGTCGTTTATACAAGCCCACTTCTTGTGTTCTTCCTAACAGTCCTGCAGTTTTCTATTGTTTAACCTTATAATAGCAATCCTGACTTGACTGAGAATATTTATCTAGGCTAATTAGCGAGTGGAAACACTTGAGAGTGCATAATTAGTAAAGTAAATTAAGATGGAGTAGGGAAAGAATTATTTTTAAAACTTCCATCTGTGAATTTTACAATTAACAAAATTTTAGTTAGGTTTTGAATGTAATTGGACCGAATGACCTGATTTTAACCAGTTTTTAACTAGAAATTTGTTTTTAAAAAAATCTCCCATCACTGAACTGTCATTTATCTGTTCTTTGAGGAAAAATTAATCCTTGTATATTTTAAAACAGATTTTTGTATTATGAAGGATGACTATTATTTTTTATAAATATTTTATATATTAGGTTAGTGAGAGAAAAATTTGATTGAAAGAACCCAAGAGGAGAAAAAAGTCAGTAATTTCATCTCAATGTTTCATTGCTTTAATGAAAACTATGTATAATTACTAGTCAGAATTTATGAGTCTTCTAAGTATAGTTAAGAAAAAATAAAAATGGTGTTTGTTTTCAAACATAAAAAAAACATTAATTTTTCATTTGGTGCTCCATATCTTTAAAATTATTGACAACACAAGAAATTCTAATAAAACATCATTTAAATTAAAGTAAATTTTCTGAAATATGTGCCCTAATAGAACTATTTACGTTCAATAGTTTCCGAAATATAGTTTTTATGCGATATTTTATAAAAAATGCTCTAAAAATCTGTTTTTAGAGAATTCATTTTGGAAAATCTATATCTCATGTATCATTCCATGTACAGATGTCTTCAAGCACTCAGATTAAATCTGGTTTAAAAGCCATAACGCGGATGATAACTTTAATGCATGGGCGTTTAACAATGATTTAAACTTGAATGCTGTAAAAACCAAGTTCATTCTTATTGGTTCCAATCGCCTCCTTCATTCCCTCCCATACTGTCCTCTACTCTTCCTTAACAACCAACCGATTCACTTCTATAGTACAATAAAAAACCTTGGAGTTACCTTCTACCAACACCTCTTCTGGAATAATCATATTTCCCAAATCACACACAAATCCATAACTGTAATCAATCATTTCCTAAGATTCCGTAATTCCATTCCTCAGAACACCCGTCAGTTCCTAGTATCCTCTCTCGTCTTCCCCCACTTCGAATACGGATCCTTAGTCAATGGAGGGCTATCTGCAGGACTAGAGTTGAGACTGAAGAGACTCATGAATTGCCACGTAAGATTTATCTTTGGGTTTACAAGGCGTTCTCAAGTCTCCCGCTGGTATACTGTGTTGAAGTTTCTCTATCCAACCTCCTGAAGGCAACATATCCTTGGTGTTTTCCTATATAAAGTTCTTCAAATCAAAAACCTATCTATATCCTTGATCTCTCTACTCTTCATTCATCCATCCACTCGTTAAACACCAGATCCCAACCGACTTAATTATTTATATCCCCTCCTCCCGTCTTTTTCAGCAAATCCTTCGTCATATGTACAACCTCCTTCTGGAATTCTCTTCCTATCTCCATTCGCCAATCCTCATCAATTCTTTACCTTAAGCAACACCTATTCCTTCACTTATTGCATAACCATACCTCCCCATCATTGTGAACAATGTAAATAGACATGTATTGATTAACATTATAAACAGTAGTTAAGCCAAGATACCAATGTAATTTCATTTTATTTACTGGAAGCTTTCAAATGCTTGCTAGACACAAATCATAATGTATGATCCATGTATTTATCTATGATTTTATTCTTCTTTTATCCAGAATAAAATTATTTCATTTCATATCGTTTATTTTATATGTTATGTACGTAGTATTTTCATGACATTTGCCTTAATAAATTCACAAACCATAGATTTCTAATTGTTCAAACAAAATGTTGATTTGATTTATGAAAAAAAAAATATCTCAGGAATCATTAGACGTACAGATGTATGCCAGCTCTCAAAGTAAAACTACTTTATATTACATTAAACTGAAATATGAGTGCTAGAAGACTAGAAGTTCATAGAATGATTCTTGAGATATTGATTTCCTAAAATAAATTTATTAACAACTGATTTTTAGAGTTCGTTAAATGTTGCATTAATCAATTTAGAATACTAATCATTATATCTTGTAATCATTTATAAGCATAGTTTTCATTAAATTAAAAAAAAAATAGGTGAAATAACTGATTTTTTTACCATCGGGCCCTTGTACTATGACTTTTGTCATAATAACCATGAAAAACTATAGATATCTTTTTTTTCTTTCTTTCGTACCCTCCTGTAAAGATTTTAATTGGTATTTAGTACGTACATATAGGAGGTATGCTATGTGTATAGCTGGGTATGAAGGATACCTTGGATTGCCTTTTGGTAAACTATAATTATCTATATCTTTCCTATTTGATATTCTTCCATTGTTTATTAGTATTACCAAGAAAAGACTTTTAATTCTTTCAAATAAACAAGATTAAATGAACTTAAAATTCTTGTTAAAGTTTATTTTTCTGTTGCCAAGAAATTTAAATATAAGTGTTTATTGAGGTGTGAAACTAATACAATGGCTTCTTAGTAATATGGAATAGGATCGGAAGAGATCGGTTGCTCTCGACTATATTCGATTTCCGGGCTGACTTAGCCCACTATATAGAAACATTTTTATCCATAGCGTTACATCAAATTTTTTCATAGTTAATATTAAATAATAATAATTTATTATTGCTATTAACAATTAGATGGTATGTTACTTCTGATAAAAAATAATAAAGGTACTTTTGAGGAATTTTTTTTTTTAATTCGGCATTTAAGCCCTGTCAGAATATTTCACCTTGTCCTAAGCTGTTGGTTTTTATCAGGGCTTAATAAAATAAAATAATAAATACATAATAATAAATAAATATACATATAAGAAAATAATAAACGAAAGAATATATATAATTCAACATTGTTTATTCAATACACTGAAACAATAAAATTATATAAAATGCTTGACGCACTTCACTTAAGTCACATGTCAAGCATGATTATGATGATGGGAAATATTAACTCAATATTAATTATGAAAGTAGTAATATGAAATATGAAGTCATGTTATACTAAGTTTTCTTTTATGTTTTATCACATTATTGTATTATTATTATTTTTTTAAAGTTTTGTTTATCGCAGTTTTAAGCTCCATGCTTTTTTCAGCCGGAGAACATAGACCTGAATAAAAACAAGTGAAATTTCCGGCAACGAAATTGTCTAAACATAATGAAATTTCTGCCTACGAGGCAGTGGCAATATAATTTCTCAGGAATTTTATTTAGTTTCTCAAATGCAAAGGAGAGAAAATAAATTAAATTTTTCGGATTATAAATTATTTATATAAAGTACACATTTTTTTCTAAAGGAATTTTATTCTTCAAAATTATAATGATTATAAACAAGATCAAATAAATAAGTAAACAAATATTCAACGATTCTTGAATTCAGACATAATTTGAACTGAGAAATCTTACTAATCAATACCGATATCACATCGCAATTCAACATTCTTAAAAAGACTAGGTAAGTATATAGAGATGCTACATTACCCAAAAATTAAAAAAAAAAAAAAAAAAAAAATTAGGATTTTGATGTAGAATGTATTGTATCAGGTGTATTTAATTATAAATATAAAGTTTTAAGTATTAATTATTTTTCTAAGAAACCTTAATTTAAACTAAATTCGAGTAAGAAAATAACTATTTGATTATTCATGAATTCAGGCATAAATTGAACTGGGAAAACTTACAAAAGCATACTGAAAATAGCACATCGCACTTCAACAGCCTTAAAAAGCCAAGTAGATAGACATAGTACATTGTCCAAAATATTCATTGATAGAATATTTTTAGGCTGGTTAAGATGTTGCTGTATATGTTGCAAAACGTTGACTGATTATTTATTGTTATTTGAGTGATTCCAAGGATTGTATTGGTAACTTAGAATAATAACCTAATAATATTTTTTCTGATATTTTTTTCGGTAGTTGATGATATAAAAAAAAATCTACCGCTACAACCCTTGAAGGAATAGGGGTTGTACAAAGGAGAATAATTTGTAAGGAAGTGTTTTTACTAGACCAACGGTCTTAAAAAGAGGTGATTTGGTCAGAATCACGCTCGGGCGCCAAATATTTCTCTAATCAAGGTTACCCACTTTATGAGCAATAGGGCTCCTGAACCCACAGGGTTGACTCACGGTCATAGTTACAGAATTAATAATTATCTGTCACAGCCGAATTCGAGCCAGGACCCTTGCATTAGTAACACAGTGCCTTACCACCTATCTACACCACTCCTCAAATATATTAAGATATATTTGTATATTTTTCTTATTTTATTAAACTGTTCATGGACAATTAAATGTTATTTTCATTACCTGTCATATCCTATCCTCATAAAATTATAGCAATGCTAAAATGCTGAATTTTCAATACACCTTTGAAATAATTGATTGTCTGATTTTGGATTAGAATTCAATGGGTTCGAGGGAAAATTTGGTTGATAATTTTTTTTCATACCCTTCAGTAGTGACAAAATTGTGAAATTAGCAACAATTGCTATATTTGGTAATGTCTTTTTCCCTTCTGATAATGCCTCAATTGGCTAAACTTTGTCTGGTTAGATATATACAGGTGTATGAGAGTTTTTAAACTTTTTTTAAAATTTTAATTTTATTAATTTTAATTTTTTTTAATGAGGTTTATATTGATTTTTGGTGCACTCTAATAAATTTCCCAATTCAAATACTCTTATTTTCAAAATGAAGATTTAATTTTTTTTTATTAATATTATAAATTAAAAATGAGCTCCACTAAAAAAAAATAAAACAAAATAAGAATTTAAAAAACTCTCTAATAGTTTGAATTATGATAAAAATGTTGCTTTGTAGATACTCGAGGCGCTCAGAAGAATTTTGAAAGAATATTTTCCCCTTTGTGCTTCCAGAAGCCCTCTCTTAGAACTATTTTCATGCAGATATTCAGGGCTTTCCCTTCCAAAATACTGTGAAAAAAGGAGAGATCTTATATATTTATATCTTTATTGCTTCTCGACGGTTCCAGAAATATAAGAATCGGCTCGAAAATAGATTTAGAGAAAATCCCCTCAAAAGATCTGTACAATTTGTTTCGCACGTATCAGTCGGTTTGTTCTATAATTTGAGATGAAGTATATCTGTATAGTATCAGGATCATATGCTGTCTGTTAATAATTCAATCGATTATAATTAATAATTGATTGATTATTTTAATTTAATTGATATTAAATAGGTTTTGTGCTATCATCAGCTTAAATATATTTTAGATTCAGAAATATGAATACTAAATGATAAAAAAAAAATTAATAATTTCACAATCACACGAGTGATTTTTTTGTTAATATAAAAAATAAAAATTGGAATACAAACGTTAATAAAATAAAAATATAATTAACTCTAAAAATAAAAAAAAAATTTATTAATTGTGGTCATAAAAATCGCATGGACAACTTAATAGCCCCTCCAATAAGCGAACATACTATCCCGCTACTCTCGTCAATAATACGGTGTATAATCTACAGCTATTGAAGGGGCAGATCAGAGTTCGATTTTTTTCATGATCATATTATTTTTATTTCCTTGACTCACTTCTTCATAATTTTTGATATTATTAATTAGTTTATACGTTGTGTACTTTATGGTGGAATGGAAATAAAGAATTCTTATGATCTGATAAATTATTATTGTCACTTCGAACCACTTACAAGAGTCTAAAAATTTTATTTAAGTAAAATGTATGCATCAATTTCCTTTAAGTATAAATGTAGTCTACAGTGTTTTATGTATATACATTTTATTTTACAAATCGTAGAGTAATGTTAATGGATACATAGTTAGACTTTAATAAAATTTAAATCATAAATTATATTTATAAGATAAAATTATAAACACCTAGGTATTCAATAGCTGGAGCAATTCAAAGTTTTTAGAAATCGGAGCAAATAAAAACAGGTAGGAATAAAATTTTAAAAATTTGTTTGAAAATTCCACTATAAAGACCAATGTTTCTTTTTTAACATAAAATATTTTTTTCTAGAATCAAGGTTACAAAAAATTATTATAATTATTATTATTGCTTTGAACCACTTAAAAGAGTCTAAAAATTTAATTTAAGTAAAATTTATACATCAGTTTTCTTAAAGTATAAAGTGTAGTCTATGCATATGCATTTTATGCTTTTATGTATATGGATTTTATTTTGCAAAGGTTAAATATGAAAAAATGATGTTAAAAATAATGTTAAAGGGTACATAGTTAGATTTTACTAGAATTTAAATAATAAATTATATTTATAAACCAAAGTTATAAACTCTTATAAATTCTAATTTGTTATAATTTGAAGCGAAGAACCAATAAAAACAGATAGAAATATAATAAAATAGTTTTGTTTGAAAATTCAATTAAAAAGACCCATGTTTCTTTTTTTTATATAAAATAATTTTTTCTAGAAATAAAATTACAAAAAATTATCAATGCGGATATTTTTATTCATTAATTAACAATTTTTTTTTTTAACTTTGAACAAAAAAAACAGAATTTTCTAATATTAAGATTTCCGCAGTCGTATTTTCAGAAATTTCTAATAGAGATTAATTATTTAAACTAATACTTGTGTATTAGTAACAAATTGGATTTTAACTACTTTATGAATAATTACAGAGAAATCTTGTAATTAAGGGCATATTAGTTAACCTAATATAAAAAATATAAAATACTATAAAAGCTGTGATTATTTTTAACTGAACTTTGCAACTACCAAGGTTAACTTCTCCTCTTTCTCTCCTAACTTCTTGCTTTTCACTAGCTCTAGTGTGTCACACTGTAGAACACGAAACTTTTAAGGTCACTAAAGGAATTTTTTATCTTAAGGGATAACCAAAGTAACCCTTTTATGGTATGTTCAGTTCTTTCATTTATATAATAAATAATTCTTTTTTTAATCTTAAAATTCCAGATAGAAAATATTGTGCTTACTTGTTTTGTTAAGGGTTTAATTAATTAAGCATATGAATTCTTGATTAAGTTTTACACACTGATTTTATGTTTTTATTTAAAATAGATCTCCAATTCAGCACTTTTTTACTCTCATTATTATTATTATTATCTTAATAACTGTTTTTATCTTTTTAATAAGTATGCTGAGATGTCCATATAGGTTATTGTTAATTAGATCTAATGTTTTGTTAGGTGTAAGTCAGTATGTGCAGTTAATTAATTAAGTTAATTAATTATCAAGTCACTTTTTTCATCAATATTTTGATTATACATTTTTTTTTTGCTTTTAGTAAATTTGTGCCGAATAATAATAATTATTATTATCAAAATCAGTTTACTTCATTAATATTATTGTAGGGGCGATCGTGTCCCTGCGATAGACAGTCTTACTGGTCAGTAATTGATGGACCTCTAGTGGCCAAACATCGTTTAATTATGATAATGCCCTTTAGAGGCTTGCGGTCCGGGTTGAGTTTCGCAAATGATTTAAATTATGTAAATAATTCTTAGACAATTCAATTGGAAAATAATTTTTCATCTAATGTCAATTTATAATACAAAAATATTTTATTGAAAAAGAAAAAATGGAGATGTTTATATTGTATACTGTATTATCTATTTATATTTCATTTTTATTGGAAGCTGAAATAATGGATCCTATAAACAAAAATCAACCTTACACATAAGAAGTGAATATAATAATGAATTTAAGAAACAAGGAATATAAATCAACATATGAAAAATACATAAAAGAAACATACACAATTATATGAAATATACTTAGAGAAAACTCACAAATCTTAAGAATTAAAATATAAACAAAAAATAATAGAGAAAATTAATTGTACATATTTATTCGAAATATGAATATAATATGAAAGTCAATTGTGCAAACATCAAGATTAAATATTCCATTATACCTGGCTAAATAAAAGACAGAATTAAAAAATA
>NW_027108624.1:124358-130520 GCF_000696795.3 Halyomorpha halys
ATTATTTTTATATATATCGAAATAATAAAGTTTAAAAGCGTGGAAAGGGACAAAAATAGGTAAATATCAAATACTCTCCATTATTTAGAGATTAAGGAAACTCAGTGTAGGATTTATTGTAACAATGTTTTCATATAAAATTAAAACCTAACCATTACGAGGTATAATCATATGGATAATTGACAAGGAAACTAATTAAAAGTTATAAATAATATATGAAGAAGTTATGTAAAGGAATGCTATATAAACATCAAATCACTCACCCTTACTAAGGTTAGTATTAAAAAGTAAAAAATTTAAAAATTAAAAATTAAAAAATTTAAGAACGTTAGTAGGTACTAACGTTCTTAAATTTTTTGTAGACTCAGTGGACTCTTTTGCTATTTTTGTGAATTTCGAAAAAAATAAAAAACAAGATTTGCAAAACTTCTGAATAAGAAATTTTTATTTTTCAATAGAAATTCCTATTTTAGATTTCTCGAGGTGCAAGTAAGAATTATAAATTTCGTTTTCCTCAACAGTGTAACAAACGCTTTTTACGTTTGAATCAAAGGTTTCTCTATTTTCTTCCTTATTTATTCATATAACTCTTTAATATTTTATATTTATACATTTTTGACTATTGCTAACAGTGTGAACTGGTTATTTTTATCAACTAAATAAAATAAAAGGTATTTTAGAGGAAGAGTTTTTAAAAATTTGGGATTTAAACCCTGTTGAACAATTTTAATGAAGATAAAACCTATATAATATTAAATATTACTCAATTTCGCATTAGAGTAACGGGTTTCATCAAAATCGTTACAGATGTTTTGGAGAAAATCGAAAAAAATCTGAAAAATCGATTAAATAAAGTGGTCGGTCGGTTTTAGCGAAAATGTTTCTGTTACATTCCAGGCATATACCTGCCTTAAATATATAATTTATATAGTTTATATTTATAGTATATAGATTCTTAAGACTTTTTATTTTTGAGCAAGTCCGTTCTCACACACAGACGCCAACTATTTTGCGAGAATAGGTTGTTTGTATTTTCATCGAAAATGCGAATTCTAAATTTCGCTGGATCGCAAAACATTCCCTTACTACATATTCCAGATATAGAGAAGTGAAAGTAACCACAAAAAAAAAAAAAATTCACAAGAATTAATATATTTTTCTTTCCTTTTTTTCCCTCTTGTCAAGCATCTAGACAGTTATTGTTGAAACTTCGAAGATGTGTTGTAGGCCAACTCAAATGTTTGATGAGCGCAGGAAGTTTGTTGAACTCTTCTCGGAGATATAGCTTAAATGAAACAATTTAATTAATCAAAATTAATTTGCTGTTGAAAGTTGTAGGTTTGTATCAGTGTTGGGTTATATGATTCTAAGGGAAGAATATTTAACAAGAGGTACACGAATTCAATTTTTCTTTTAAATAATAATCTTTTTCAAGTCTTTCGGGCATTTCAATAAAAAAAAAGTTATATTGTATTATTCATAGTCTATTCATTCATGTCTGCAATTAAATACATTTAAAATTATGAAGAAGATTGTGAGGAGTTGCGACCAAAAGAGAACAAAAATAGTTAACAACTATTTATGTTATCGACGTTTCGTTCTAATTTCATCAGGGCTTTTCAAGTTTAGTGCTAAAGAGCAAATTTCAACATCTCTGATGAAGCTCTACAAAGTGGAGCGAAACGTCGGAAAATAAATTGTTGTTAACTATTTTTGTATAGTTTTTACCGCATCTCTGACCATCTTCTTCATAATTTGAAGTTATACGGTCAATTATTTGTTTATATAATATAAATATATTAAAAGTTTATCAATTTTACAGAAAAAAATGCAAACATTGGTTTTATTTACAATTTAAATTTTCAATTATTTAAAATTTTGTATATTTATGACTACTGTAGTTCTTTTTTCCTTTTGTAATGTTTTTTACATTGTTTTTAACCAATTGGTTTAACTTTTTTAAATACGCTTATTTATACAATTTCTGCTCGTAATTTTGTCAACTTTTCTTCTATAATTAACATATATTATTATAAAAAATTTCCTATTACATTTATAAATTTTATTTTTAATCACCTCCTAAAATCATTAATCTTAACTTATGTATTATTTCCATATACTCCGATATTACAAGAGCCCAAGACGAGAAAAAGTCATTTCCCCCCAATTTTTATTACTTTAAGAATTACTAATCAAAATTATAAATGGCAAGTATCGTCAAGGGAAATGATAAATAGTGGCACTCAAATTAAAGCTCGTATAATGAACTTATTTAGTTTATGGCGTTTATCATTGTTAGAATAGTAGTTTTTATATTTTTCAAAAATATTTTGTGAAATATTATGCAAATTTCTTGTTGTTTGGACAAAAGTTTTGATTTATTAATTGATATTTATAATTTAATATACTATAAAGTAGTTATAATGTTCATCTCCGTTTTTATATTTGCATATAAAATTTTGTACGAACAACTAGAAATCAGTTTATTTTAGTAAATATCATGAAAACTACTGTGAATATTAACGTCATAAACTAGTTAATAGCACATTAAAATATTTTTAAATTGTGTGCTAATAGATATCTGTACGTCTCAGGATTCTTAAGATAATAATTTCTCACAACAAACACTAACTGCCGATTTTTCAGAACATTTTTTATGAAACATTGCTTTTAGGAAAATTGTATTTCGGAAACAATTGAACCGCTCTTTTAAGGCTCATATTTTAGCAAATTTACTCTACTTTAAATTATGTTAAATTATTATTTCTAGTGTTGTAGGTAGTTATAACTAAATGAAGTTCCAAATGAGAATATTATCTTTTTAATGTTTTTTTATTCCCTCTAACTATACTAAATAAACACATAAATTTTAATTGGTAATTATTATACTTAGTTTTTACTATATCAAAGATTATGATGAAATAACTGCCTTTTTCTCCTTTTGAGCTCTTTTACTATGACTATCCCAGAAGAAAAAAAAATCAGAAAATATATATTTTATATAATTATATGTTTTCACACACGTATATATACGAAATAATGATCTTTTTATGTTACAAAAAATGTTTTTTATAATTTTATGTGTTTTTATTTTCCCACGGGAATGAAGTGCCGAGTAAGATCTTAAAACATAGAGCACACAAATGTTATAGATGCTGGCACAACACACCATCAAAATGGTGGAGGAAGATGAATGACCAAAAAGAAAGATGGATGACATTAAACATCCATCAAATCTTAGCTGGGAAGGAAACGCCATAAAATCCAAAGATTCATGAAAAAAATTAATAAGTTTCTAAATATATATGAAAATAGTTATTATGCAATTAAAAGTAAAATTGTAATGTTTAAAGAAATATTTTTATCAGTGATTTAGCTTTCGCTTCTTTTTTTTTATAATCAATAAAAATATAAGTACACTTCATGAGGGTTAGTAAAACATTAAGAATTAATTAAAGCATTACTCCTTGATGACCAATAATTAGCTCATTACAACCATATTTAAAAAAAAATTTTAGATATTCTGATGAATGTCATTATATACAAAAGAAGCATCTGAGGAAAATAATAACATTGGAGACTAGATTAAAAGTTCCTCAAAATTGAACTTTAGTTTTTCGCAGTTTCTGGATTCTTGTTTCCTAATAGGAACGAAAATGAAATCTTGGTATAAATCCTAGAACAAATAGTAGTTTAACGTATATATAAATTCAGAATCGTTCCGTCAAAAATTTAATTGGAAAGTTGCAATTTTCCTAAAAAGAGAGAAAGTTTAATGGTATTGTTTCTAATGTTATAAAAAATTAAAAGAAATTTATACATTTTAAAATTTAATCTTTTTTATATGTGTTATTTTCTTGCTTCTTTCCTCTACCAAGTTATCCAATCCCGCCGTCCATCGTTCATCTGTGACATCCTTCAATTTAAATCCTCAGTGCATTCCCGCAATAACCGCTTACGGCCTTAAGACTTATATATAACTGCTCATCGAACCGCAGTCTTTAGTAGATGTTTCCTCATCCGTTCCTCTTCCCTATGGAATTCTATTCCCTCCTTAATTCGTAGTTCTAACACCCTTCCAACCTTCAAATCCCGTACCTTCCACCACCTTCTGTCTACCCGATTGCGGAAGAATAACAATTGAAAATTTCAAATAAGGTATATATATTTTCTGTACTTAATGTTTCATATTTTCGTTTATACTTGTGAATATATATACTAGCAGAAATTGTACCTTTCTATTTATTATTTTTAGTTTAAGTGTATTTGATTTCTTATATTTTTTTTCCTTTTTATTTATTTCAGCAGTTAGTCACCTTATGTTTTATGATATGACAAATAGTTTTATTTTATTTGTTCTATTTTTATTTTATATATTCTGTTAATTAGTGTTGTTCATTTTTATCTTTTCAAATTCATTGTTTTATTATATTTTATGGTCTTTTATAATATCATTTTTATTTTGTTCTTTACTCTAAGGCTTTAAAGCCTGATTCTGACGCCTGTATATTATTCTTAAGGTATCAATCCCAGAATAAATTTATTATTTTTATCTCGTAAAGTCAATTAAATCCAAAGATTTTTCACTCATGTTGTATCCAATTTAATATTGTATTAATTCTGTCACATGATATTCACAGAACAAATTTATAAAATAAAACAAACAAATAAGTTTTATAAAGTGAAAATGAATTATTCTTGAATCAGAGTAGCCAAGTTGGTCCTTATTTATTCGCAGGTAAAGGTTAGTTTTCTGTAATTAAAATTTAATTACAGAGAGAAATGGAATTCGTACTTTCTCTACCCACAAGGTTTGATGAACTTTTTTTTTGTACAAATTAATTACTGTTAGTAGGGAAATATAAAAATAGATTTATTTAAAAATAAACTTGGAAGATCAATGCTGAAAACTGAGGTTTTCTGGGATTTGAACTCCGGAAAGGCTATCCTATTTTAACTATGGGGCAGAAGAGGATGAGTCAAGGCTTCATACCGTGGGACCACTACGAATTAGAAGTCTACCCTACCAGGCCGGATTCGAAGCCTAACTGTTTCAGGCCGCCCGTAGCTCGAGTGGTTGCGGAGCAGGTCTTTGCCTCTTGGGAAATTTGGCGGTGCCAGTTCGAATCCGGCCTGGGGTGTTTTTTTTTATCATTGCTGAGGCGGTCCCTCGTCATGAAAGCTTGACCCCCTACTATGGTTAGAACAGGTTGGTTGCCTCTGTATGTCCCCCGTATGCCAGAAATGACTATGAAGGGTGTCATAAAGGGGGTAAAAAAAAAGTTTAACACTCTTTCTACGCTTTTAGAGCTGTTATTGCTGATTATTATTTTGGAGATTCGTTCATTATCCGTCCCCACAACTTTATACACCCTTTTCATTCCCGTAATGCTATATTTTAATAATTATAATGTATATATTTTTCTTGTTAAGTTTTTATTCTAGAGGTAATACGCTTGTTACAATATTACTAAAGGAGATCATAACACAAAGAAAGGTAATTCTTCACGGCCGGACCCGCCCTACAAAGACCCCCAGGGTGCAAGGTCCTATATCACTTTTGAAATATTTGCTTAAAACGTGAAGATGAGACTTCAAGATAGTTAAATCGAACAATATTTAATGAAAGCACATGAAATTGGAAAACGGCGTGAAAGAATTTATATTAATTAATATATTTGATATTTTAAATTTTTAAATTTATTTTACAACATTTACTAGACAAACGGTCTAAATTGCCAATCCATTACAAAAGACTGATCTACATGACTATTATATGGCCTATCTGGACATACGGAGTTGAGCTTTGGGGCTCCAATAAACCATCAAATTCCTCCAGAGTCCTTCGTAAAATCCTTAATGCTCTTTACTTTGTCACAAATCAAGTCATCCATCAGGACCTCAATGTTCCATATGTTGCCGATTTGGCCAGAACCAGATACCGTTCCTTCCATAATAAATTTCTCAACCACCCAAATCCACTTGTTTCTAACCTGGCTTACCTATTAATCCTCCTAGTCGTATGAAAAGAAGATGGCCTCGAGATCTTCTCCAGAAATGTTATTGGAGTTCTATCAGTGGGTAGATTCTCCACATGTTTTTATCATGTCACTATGTCACCTACAGCAAATTTACTGGTTGTATATATGTGTATACAGTTGT
>NW_027108624.1:130735-154347 GCF_000696795.3 Halyomorpha halys
AAGATATATATTTTTTTGCAGTTCTTCCCGCTGTGGGACCGACCATTTCTGGAGCTGCACCACGCTATGCACCAGGCGACCAAGTGAATCTCATTTGTGCATCCGGACCCGCCCATCCTACGCCATCTCTCGCCTGGTATATCAACGGAAGTCCGGTAAGTTATACATATTGTTTTTCGCTAAATTACTTTCTTTTATTTTCCGCTTAATTAAGCTTAATTTTAAATTTTCCTCAATTAAATTACACCATCCCTCAAGAGGATTTGTAATTAATGTTTAACATTAACGAAATAACTCTATGTTCAAAACCTTAACTAATTCAGTGAGATTGAGAATTATGTTACTGCATTATAATATTGCTTGAGAGGATTGAAAACTTTTGTATTAAAAATTAAGTATGTTGTTATATGTACAACTAATACTTTATTTATTATTATTATAGTTATTTTTAATATTTTCCGTATTGAGAAGTTCATTTAGACTCTGTTTGTTATCCTGCAAAATTGAATGGAGATGTGCTGGTAATTTATACAAAGATTTGAGGTAGTCGTATGCTTGGCATTCAGTGAAGATGTGTTTGATGATAAGTCGCGTTCCGCAAGTCTTAGTACAAGAGCCGGGAAGAAAAAAAGGAGTTATTTCACCCCAATTGTTGATTACTTTAATGAAAACTATGTATAATTACTAATCAAAACTGATGAGTCTACCAAGTATAGGTAGGTGGATTAAAAAATGGCGGCTGAGAAAATCTAAAATAACATTATTTAAAGATGAGTAAATTTACTGAAATATGAGCCCTAATAGAGCTATTCACGTCCAATAGTTAAGAGATATAGCCTATTAAAAAGCAATATTTCATAAAAAAGTACTGAAATATCAGTAGTTAATTAATTTATTTTGAGAAATCTATATATCAGGAACTATGTGACGTATAGATGTCTATTAGCACTCAAATTAAAACCAGTTTAACGCACTATAAAGTAGTTTATGACCTTTACCTTCGTAGGAATAGTAGTTTTAATGATATTCCCTAAAATAAATTGATTTATAGTTCGGACAATAAGTTTGATTTATGATAAACTTTATTTCAGAAAACACTGTACAAATGTCTGTCAGCACTCAAATTAAAGCTAATTAAATTTACTATAAAATAGTTAAGAATGTTTATCTTTGTAGGAGTAGTAGTTTTTTTTATATTTGACCAAATAAACTTAGAGAATGTAAATTAGTTGTTCGTTTAAAATGTTGGATTTTTGAAAAAATATATCTCTAGATCCATAAAACGCACATATGTCTGCCAGCACTCATAATAAAGGAAATTTAACTTTCTATAAAGTAGTTTATTACACTTATCTTCGTAGGGGTGGTAGTTATTATGATATTCGCATATGAATATAAATTTGGCAAATAAAAATTTGTCCGAACAACTATAAATCAATTTATTTTAGCAAATATTATGTAAACTCATACGAAGATAAACGTAGTTTAGTTTTAGTTTTATTTATTTAAGTGTTTCGACCACTAGGGTCATTTACACTGAATTTACAAAGTTAGTACATTACTATTAACATATTTACAATGTTACAAGGTGAGAAAGATATATATATAATTACAAAGTGAGAAAGTTTAAAAATTAACAGTTACTGTTACAAGTTACATTACAATTTACAAATTTAAAATTACAATTACTATTACTATTACAAGTTACATTACATTACAATTTACATTTTACAATTACAATTACAATTAGTTAGACTATATGTGATCATAAATATTAATGATTTTTAGAAAGTGAAAAAGTTTTGTTATTTTTGTGGGATCTTCGCTCATTAAGCTTGCTTTAATTTGAGTCCTAATAGACATCTGTACGTCAAATGGTTTTTGAGATATAGATTTTTCAAATGTTCATAAAAAATATAATCATAGCTTTTTAAAAAGCCATATCTAGAGAACTATTGAACGTATATAGCTCCATTTGGGCTTATAGTTTAGCAAATTTACTCTACTTAAAATGATGTTCTCTTAGATTTTCTAGTGTTGTTGGTAGTTTTTAAGATAAAGAGCTCCGAATGAAAAATTAATGTTTCTTTAAGGTTTTGTAACAGCCTTGTGATTTATTGTTAGTAATATTTTCCCACATTTTATGTTATTTCAATTTAATTCTCTGCGGGCAATGAAGTCATCGACAGGCGCGATATAGAATTCCTTAAGAATTAGCGTCCTTTTTTTAAGGAAATGTAGGCAGTTTTTTTTTCATTTAACACGCATAATTAATAATTTTGTTGGATATAATGTCAGGAGGTAATCCTAAGTTGTAGGCTTTATCATAAAGTTATATCTATTTTTTTATATCTCCAAGTAGGTCTCTACCATCAATTCATACTTTTTTTAATAAATATAATAAACTTCAGACACTCCGAAATGCATTGTAATTGGTTTCGAATGTGTTAAAAAAATCAGTGGATTGTTATTGATGTGTATAACGAATATGAAACATATGTACAATTAATATACATTTTTTTAAAATTAAATTATTTTTATTATATCATTATTTTATTTATATGGTCTTGTAATTAACAGGTAGTAATAGTAGTAAAGTTATTGTCATTTATTCCACTTTACAACACATAGCCATTATATTTCTTTTTTTATTAAAATTTTGCTAATTAATTTTTTTTGATAATCATTTGTTTTATAGATTATTTCGTTTATTCCATTTTATTAATTATTTCAGTTTTCAATTTTAATATTCATCTCTGTCTTAATATCCTCAGGATTTCTCAGGTAACTATTCAATAGAACCTCCAAGGACAAAGGAGATTTATTAAACAAAAAAAGAAAAATCTAGTATAATTTTTTTTTTGCTCCGGGCCGAAAGTGGGGTGTAGGCGAACACAGAAAGAAATTGCTCGGCAGTGACTGATGGTACTATCCCTGCGGCTAGCAATGTCTTTAGTAACTGTGTGAAAAAAGCAAATGAAATGTCACAGTCATGTAGGTAGAATATATATATATATATTACTTACAGATTCATGATGTAAGTAAATAAATCAACTTCATTAGGGATGGGTTTTTTTTTATATTATAAAAAAGTCATATTAAGCGGACGATTTGACCTTGCTGGCCGGTACAGAGGAGGAAGGTATAAAACAAGTAAACCCTGAAAGAAATAGCCGAGAAAACGGTACTACAGATCTCGTATGAAAAGACGGAAATTATGACGAAGGATTCCAGCTTTAGCAAGATGGTGTTGAACACAGATTATGTGCAGGTGAAAGTAACAAAAAAGTCTAAATACCTAGGAGAGATTATATGTAGCAATGGTTCGGAGGGCATCCATATCAGAAAGAAATGCCAAACTGGAAAGTATGATCTTCACCACCAGAAACTTCTTCAACAAGAAAAATTTGTCCTCCAATGTAATAACAAGACACTACAGTACAGTCGTAAGGCTGTGTATTGTGATACTGTATAGTATAGAAACAGTCGGCCCTCCGAGCCTGGAGAGGGTCCTGAAGATTGAGAGGAAAATTCTGAGGATTCACGGACCCAAAATAACGCAAAAGGATATAGGAGAAAATCCAATAATGGAAAATATTGGAATTTGGAAGACCTGGAAACAGTCATCAGGACCAGGACAAAGATTTTATGGGCACATGGTCAGAATGAAAAATAAGATACTATACACAAAAAATTTCAACAAATTCTGCAGCTATAAAGGTATTGGGGGATATGTAAAACAACTGAAAAAGGAACTGCGTAGGCTAAAAATAACGGATGAAAACTGCTTGGATAGAGAGCATTTCGGAAATAAACTTAATGAGGTTGAGGTTCTTGTGGGAAAGGAGAGACGAGGGAGAAAATGGACTGAGGAATAACGGGAGGAACAGTCCAGGAGGATGGAAGGGAATTGGAGAAAAAGAAAGGGGGAAGTTGTGAGGATGAATCGAAAATGATATTCGCGTAGTCCTTATTGGCAGGTTTGTGAAAATCACAATATGCACACAAATGTGTTGATTTTTAGAAAAAAAGGAGATGAACTGGAACCTTGAATTACTCCAAATTTTTAAATTCCCTAGTTTTTGTAAATTTTTAAGGCAAGATGGTGTATAACAGTGCGTATGCTATAAGGAACCAACTAACATTATAAAAAAATTAATAAAAAATATCATTAAGTTTTTTCGAAAAAAAAAATTTTGTTTGCCTCTACAGTACTATTATATAAAAAGCCTTGGTTTCCTTGATGCATCTTTAGGTTCAATTCAAATTTAGTTTACATTTTTTTTAGAATTGAAAATGTTAACAACATAAAAATACTGATTAATTTAATTATTTGTCCGAGGTTCTTGGGTTTTTATTACAATAATCAGTCGCTATGCATTTCCCTCATTTCCTGTATTGAGTTTAATAACAACCCTTACCAGCTTTACACATTTACATGGAATTATGGCATCACAGGTGATGCTTGATCGGATTACGGTGTGCAGTAGCCACTCTACGAATATTATTCCAACCTTGGGAGTTCTCAACCGTGCTTTGATTTTTGTTGATGGGAGGATTGTGTAAGGATTTGAGTGCGGATGGAAGTTATTGGAGGTTTCCAGGCAAAGCCTTACATTTATTTTTGTTAGGAGAAAAAATTAAAAAATATATATATTTTTTTTTTTTTACTTCAGTAATGTAGGTACCGCTATATTGAGATTTCACAGAATTTCTCTTTTATATTTATGCTTGAATAATTTACTGAAATAAAATTTAAAAATTGCTACATTTTTTTTAATTTAATATTTTATTCCAGTTTTCCAGAGTGTAAAAAAGTTAAATATAATTTAATATTTTTTGGTTTAATATTAGATTCATTTATGCCTCTTTAAGATTCCTAGGTAATGGGCATACATTTCTGTTAAATTATTAAAATTTCATAGAATGTTGTGAGTGGATGTAATATAGAGCACTTGAGCGTTAAATGAGCCTTAGAGTACTGCTAAGATAAGCATAATAAAATATAGCTCTCACAGGTGGAGGGTATAGAAAAATCTTTCGGAAATACTGAATAATGAAATCGTATTTTCTTAGTGAAAGTAAGCTTGGGCGCCAAACTTTATCAAAAGCTTTAGCGACCTTCAGGAATAATTACATCAGCGGCATGAATAACAACTCCGGTAGTTGATCTATAATTGAGTGATTTGTCCTTTGTCCAAATTGATAGTCCGGTTCTATCTGTGTTTTTGTTAGTATAACAACAATTTGTAGAAAAAAAAAAATTAAAATCTGTAACACGAGAAGGGTTAAGGGTGCAGTACTTTATAAGTAAGTACTTTTAATTGACCAAAGGTTGTGCAAGGAGGTGATTTGGTCAGAATCATCCTAGACCGTAAGATTTTTACCCAAAAACCAATCCTTGGAGTTAGTAGCATCGTGCCTTACCACATTGCCAGTATGCTCCCTTAAAAAAAAAATAAAAATATTGTAAATTATTTGTGCACATTTACACAATATATATTTATAATTATGAAAGATTGTTGGCCGTGGATGACGAACGAGGAGGGTGCGGGATGGTTGGGGGTGCGGTCAAAGATAAACACAAATAAGTTGGATTAACCTATGTGCCAACATTTCGGCTAGAGTTTCTAGCCTTCTTCAGGGCTGAGGACAGAACAAGATAACAACCACAGTAAGTATAGAAAACAAAAAAGAAAGTATAAACAGAATAACATAAAATGATTAATTTTACAAAATAGAATTAATAAAATGTAGTGATGAGAGAAGCGGGAAATAAAATGTATACATAGGTAATTGAAAAAGTGGGTAAAATTACATAATTAAGAAAATGAAATAAAAATGAAGTTATATAATGCAAAGAAGTATGAACATATTAGTTATTAATAATTTAAAAATTGAAATATGGAAAGAAAAAAAAAATGGAGAAAAAGAAAATATATGTAACAATAATAATTGATAAAGAGGCAAAATATAAGTAAAGTATACCAAGAAATGAATAGAAAAAAAAATCTGAAACACCAATAATAATATAGTGAACAATACTTATAACATGGGTAAGGAAAATGGATAGAAGTGGAGAAAATAAGGGGTAAGAGTAAAATAAAGAAAGTGGAAAGAAAACAAACAAAGAATAAAAACGAACCTGTTAGCTGGAAAATCAAACGCCTAATGGATACTGCGCTAATGACGGCCAAATTCTGAATTAAAAAAGCCGTTACAACAATGACTTAAGTGTTTTTTTAAAGAGCAAACGTACGAGAGGGTTAAAATAAAAAATAAAAAGTAGAAAATATTTAGGAAGAAAGCGTGTGAGAGAGAGGTTGACGAGAAATGGTTATTGGAAGAGTTAAAAATATATCCGAACCAACGAATTACCGAATAACGAAGTACCGGAAGATGACAGTGTCATGGGTATTTAACAACAATTAAAAAGAGGAAACGTATAGGAAATAAATAATTAATAAATAAACGAAATATATATTTATATGTAGGTGTGACACTAGGTTAGGAACATTTATTACTAACTGTTTTTCTTTAACAGATAATGAGAATAACTATAAACCTAATTGTTTACTGAATCTAAAAAATATGCAAATTTTCTATTAATTAAAATTTAAATTGAAGAAAGGTAAACCAAGATTAATTAACCCAGAGCACCCGCAAAGTAACGGATAAATATAAAAGGCAAAAAGATGAGAGCTGAGTTGTGGGTCTCTTGACACTAATTTACCAGCGATTATTAAATTTCATAACTGTATTTATATTTTGGTTTAAAAATAAAAAATATTTTTATTATATTGTTTGAGAATAATATTTTAATTAATTATAAAAACAATAATATCTAAATAGTCTTAAGCTTTTTTATTAAACCAAATTACATGCCCTACGTTTTGGCCGATCCGCCCATCATCTAGGACAATCTTAATTTTAGTATTACAGCCACACATTAATTTATTTAAATTTTCAGGATATTTATGCCTAAGGGAATTTAACACAGTTAAAAGAAAGCTACTTAACACAGTTAAAATGAACCTATTTAACACAGTTAAAATAAAGCTATTTAACACAGTTAAAATAAAGCTACTTAACACAGTTAAAATAAAGCTACTTAACACAGTTAAAATAAAGCTATTTAACACAGTTAAAATAAAGCTATTTAACACAGTTAAAATAAAGCTATTTGTCACTAGAGCATTCATTAATAATTTCTATCCATATATAATTTACAATTTTTGTATTTTACTATAATTAAATATATTTTATGTCAAGGTTGTGACAAGTTAATGACAATAAAACACAAAAAATATTGATTATAGAAATTATTAATAACTGTTCTAGTGATAAATAGGTTTATTTAATTGTGTACTAAAATTAAGATTGTCATCGATAATGAAAACCTTGGACACGTAATATGGTTTAATAAAGAAGGTTGAGCCTATTTGGATAATTTTTGTTATTATTAATGTATTTCTAATATTAATAATGAACAAATTATAATAAATGTACATTAATGCTTATGAAATTTTTATTTCATTTATTTTTTATGCAGTTTCTCTTGACGTAGAAGTTCATTCCTTATCTTTAGAATTACATTACGTTTTTCCTGGTCTGGTTGTTAATTACATTCATATAATTTATAATTAGTTTTAATTTTACAAATTTAGTTCACTTAATTTGCTATGCTATGCTATTTGGGAGTTCATTGATAAGTTATTGTGCTAAAAACTCCTAAGATTTATGTTTAGTCCGGCATTGGCAAATAATTATTTTGTTTCACTGTGGCATGAGTCAGCCCTGTGGGTTCAGAAGCCATCCGGAGTCCTACTAGTTCATGAATTAGGTACCCTTAATTAGGTAAAAATTATCTCATTGCACAACCGTTGGTCCTGTAACAGTACTTCTTTACAATGTAATGGATCACTAACCCTTTATCGATTGAAGCATTCCTTTCTTTCTAGAAGCGTTCTTCTGTTTGATCGAAAATTTATATTATCAGAATCATAAATCTTTTACATATAAATGCTGTATATAAATTACACTTTTGTCTTGGATAGAGGTCCTGATTTTTTTTTATATATTATAAAATTAATCATTAAAAAGCTTTCAATGTTGACCTTGCAGCGTACTCTATTGTGGAATCCTCTTTTTTTTTTTAATTTCATTTTTTTTTTTTTATGGGGAGGAAATAAATCAAATACGAATTTGACCATACCCCAAATGTTTAAGGTACGTCACCGCATATAACTGAAATGTGAAACCTCTCCTAACGGATACCCCTCTTAACTGACAGTCTAATTAAAGTTCCGGATAGCAAGGTACATATTCAATACATATACAAATTCAATTGGATCCCTCTATACACAACGCTGAGGAAACTTCATTTTATGACTACCTTCTTGGGGGGGGGGGGGACAAGGTACCTTCTTTTCAGCCACAATGAGGATTATCTACAGGATATCTCCCAATTCTAAGACCATGGTGTGGAGTAAAGTTTTTATTTCGTGGGACCGCCACAGAAATAAAAGTCGACCGATTTCGAACCGGCGCCGCAGCAGTTCCGAGGTTGCAAAAACCTACGCCTCAACTCCCTGAGCTACAGACGACCCTCAACGCCGATGGAAATCTACCTGATAAATATAATTCAAGTTATTAGAATTGCAGTGAATAAGATGGGTATGTAAGATTCTAGGGCTTAGTAAAGAACAGATCTCTAAAATGTTACTGACTGCATCAAATTGGATAAAATATTTACTGTAGAAAATTATATTGATACCTTTAACAATTCGTAAATTTTCTTGAACCTTTGTTGTTTATCCTGAGTTTTTCTTTATTTTCTCAAAATCTCAAAGCTTTAGCGATGATGTGTTCATAATTCTAATTTTTCATTTATTTATTTTTTTTTTACCCCACCCTTCTTAATGAATGCCTCTGTATAACGGACAATATCATCTTGCCCGTGTGCATTTTATTGAAGTTTTACCTTTTTTTTATTAATGTTAATTAATTAAATTAAATAATTTTCCGGAGTTATCTTATTTTAATTGAATAAACCTTTTCTTTATTTTTGAGCTCATTTTAGAAATCCCGACCTAGTTTTGCAATGTAGGCAAGATATTATCATCAAAAGAAACTGTTATCTCTTTGGTTCCTCCTCGAGTTTTCTTTCTTCTTCGGCGGACGATCGTTAGACCGACCGTTTCCTCTTTCGCGTTATTGGATCTTGTGATTGATAAAGCTCAACATAAAAAGCCGCCGTCTTTACTTAACAATAACCGCCGGGCTTCATCAAGCGCTGTAACTCAAAAACTTTTGATGGGATCGAACAAGTTCAACGGCAGTAGTTAGATTGTGTTTCAAAGGAGAGTCGTTTATTAGCTTTATTTGAGTTAACATGTACCTTGTTTATCGTAGCTTTTAGTTCGAGTGGAGTTATCAAAACATAACTTCTATTCAGCGATTCAAAGTTTGTTTTTGCGAAATTGAATTCCTACTGTAGTTGTGAAAGGTTAATTTCGTATATGGGTACAGGTAGAATTTCCTAAATATATATCTACTAACTTAAATATAAACACGTACATGATACGTGTAAAGTTGTGATGGACATAACGAAAGTAAACCATGCAGTCTGTTCCTACAAACTTGAGGATTAATCAATATCATTTAAATTAACGACTACTTCTCTCCCCCACCCTTCAATAGAGTTTCTCGTATCCATCATTTCCATTAAAGTTTTAGTTCATAGGGGGAAAAAACCCACGTTGAATAAATGACCCCTCTGGTTCAGCGATTTTTTTTTCTTTTTTAATATTTCTAAAAATACTTCAATATTTCATTTATTTATTAATTACTAAAAACTTTAAATAAAAATATGTTTAAATAATTCTTTGTTTTTTTTTTTTCAAAGAGAAAAAACTTTCACTACGTTTCACTTCTTTATAATAACTAGGGATAGGAATTTTATGTGCTAAAAAATTCGAAATATGTACATAAATATGTGCTTATAAATTGTCAAATATTTAAAATAATATGTATTTATAAATTTTGTATTATTCAACAATATAAATTACTAATTAATTAGTAATTTTATAACTTAGAAAAAGTTACATAAATATATATTTATTATATATTATATGAATAATGTTTTAAAGAAATTATGTTAAAATAGGTACAAAGAATTTGTACTTAGAGATATCTGTTCAATAACAATACATTAATTAGTAATTGTAATTAAACTAATTGATTAATAATTACTCAGAATGAATTATGAACAAATTATAAATGGAAATAAAGAATAATCCTTATTAAAAAGAAAAGAAAAACTCTAGAAAAATATCCTTTGACTTTGAATTAATTTTAGGCATGCTAAAATAATGTTAAAAAAACAATCAAAAACAATTTAACTCGAAAAAGTCTAAATTCTGACCGGGGAGTGAAATAAGACTAAGAAGAGAAAGGAACATGGGAAGGGGGGAAACAGAGAAATGGATTGAGGAGTAAACAAACAAATTCTAGGAAAATGCTACAGGAATAAGACCCTTGCTCTTTTTAGTTGATTATGAGAAATTCTCGATGTAATTCTGTGTGAAAATTTATTATTGCCACTGCTTATGTTCAAAGATGAAGATATAGAATTTTTACGCACTATTTATGATAAATGATAAATTTCACCTTTAAATTTCGTGCGTTCTCTTGAATTTTTACGTAGTTGCTGCGTAAAATGTATTTACAATTAATTTAAGGAAATATGTTATTCAGGACAAAATACCTAAAAATATGTTAAAAATAACAAATATTTCTGAAAATATGTGATTTACAACAAAATATGTAAAAATATGCAAAAATGTCAAATATTTAAAAATATGTATAATAAAAATGGCTCTTTTGGCCAGAAATGTCTTGAAACATCTTTAGTTAGTAAGGAATCGCAGATATCACGATCAGGTAAAAGTATGTGAAAACATAAAAATCCTATCCCTAATTATAACATTTGCGACGTTTCGGGAAATTTTCCATCAGTCCGATCAGTAATATAGTAGAAGAAAAATTCCATTAACCTTTTTATTCACATAATTTATGAATATATCACACAATGTTTAAGAATTATTACATAAGAAAAAAAAATAAAAAGTTTGACAATCCAATACTGTGTTTTACAGTTTTCAAGTATTTTTTTTTTTAATGAGGTGTAGATAGTTGACTGTAGATTACTGATTGGAGAAGTTAATCGGGGGGTGCGGTCAACAAAGAACAACATAAATAAAAAAAAAAATTATTTATGCCGACGTTTCGACCTGATTTTTAGGTATTCCTCAGGGCTATAAAAATAAAAAAGACAACAACCATAATTTAGAGAGAAAAAGTTGATTAATAATTATAGACAAAGACAGTAGATTAGACTCTTATCTCTTATTTCTTCCTATTCTCTATATTTCTTCTTATTTTTTATAACATTGTTTTTTACATATTCCCCGTTAATATATGCTGATACATTTTATTACTTTTTTGCCTCTCATTATTTTACATTTTACACCTTTTTATGTTTTTTTTTCTTTTTCCTTTTTTACTGTCACATTGACTATTTTATATCTACGATCTTTTTACCTTTAGATTTCTATTCATGTAACGTCTTTTGCCGAACTGCACTCTAGCGGCTTTTCCTGCAATTTATATCAATGTAGCCTGGATTCTCTTCATATAACCTTACTCTTTCATCTATTACTTTCTTCATTCAACTTTCTCCATTTATTTCTTCTTATCCCCTGTTCTTTCCTTTTACATATTGTTTTTTTTTTTTCAAAATCTCCATTATTAATTTAACTAATTCTTTCTACTGTATCATTTATTTATTACTCACATTTAGATGTATATAAATAATAATGTTATCAATCTACTACTGCCTTTGTCCATAGTTATTAATCAACTTTTTTCTCTATAAATGATGGTTGTTGTCTTTTTATTTTTATAACCCTCATGAAGACCTGAAAATCAGGTCGAAACGACGGCATAAATAAATATTTTTTTGTTTATTTGTGTTGTTTCTTTGCTTACCGCACTCCCCGATCATCTTCTCCAATCAATTTTTTTTTAATATTAATATGTTGTAAATGGAGTCGACCATGTTGAGTTTAATGCATGTAATTTTTTTTTACCATATTTGAAATGTTTATATAATTGTTATACATTTAACTTAAATTTACTTTTATGTAAAAAATAGAGAAAATTTTTAGAATTGGACGAAGGATTAATTTCAAGTTCGAGTTTTACTATAGCGCACCTCTTCCGATTCTCAGATACATACTCGTATTATCATTTAACAACATTTCTTTATTTCATCAAATGTTGCGGTTATCTTAAGCCTTTCTTTGTCCCTTTGGCAGGTAAACGACTCCCAGGTGACAGAGTACCCCCCAGAAACAGACGAGGAAGGCTTGATGACCTCTCGCCTTGGTCTAACCATCCGGGCCGAGTACAACAGCGAGGACCCCGAAGGAGGTGAGATGAGGTTGAAATGTGCTTCCTCCTTAGGCTCCATCTATTGGGCTTCAAGGGAAGCCACTCTAGGCCCTGCCACTTCCAAGCTACACACTCTCCGCCACATCTTCAGTGAGTCATCAATTTTATTAATTTATTATTTTTATTCTAATGTCTGTAATAGTATGTAATTACCTGAAGACAATTCTTGTTAATGTACATGGTATTGTGTAATTTATTTAAATACTTGTAGGTTAATAAAACCGATTCTGGTCCAGGGAAATAAATCTTTTTGGACTTTGGACCCCACCTTAATTACTGGTCACGTGGCATCTGGCGGGAGATTTAAATTTTTGCTTTGACCTAACCTAAATCACTCACGTGATCATTAATATGACCATTAGGCCACGCCCTCTTCTTAGTCGCGTGACTATTAGGCCTTGTTTGTCCCTTGACTCCTATTTATACTCAACTCTGTTTAATCAGCCAATTATGACAATCTCAGCGACCATTTTGAATTTCGTTTGTTTTCCCCACCACTCTTGGGTATTACCAATGACCATAAGGTAATCCTACATACATCGAGAAGGACTAGTTTTTGTACTAAGTTTGAATTCTTTTGTGTTTTTCAATATTCATTGTCACTAGAACATTTTAATAAATAATTATATGGGTAAATAAATTGTTTTAAGCTCTAAAGTATAAACTCTCTTGGTATTTCCATATTTTTTTTTTTTTTTTTTTGGCTTTTGTGGCAAATTGAAGCGCAGTACTTACGAAGTACTACACTCCGAACCCTTCGTGGATTGTTGAAGTTCAGAATTATTTTATAATCACATCTAAGGACTATATTTGGTTTTTTTTATTATTTTTTTTTTTTACTTGGCCCAAAATTAGTGAAAGTTTCCCGCACAAATTCTGCAAGATGATTAATCAGAAAAGGATGGTTCGACTTCACAAACCTCAACGTAGATTTTTCGTGAAATATGTTTTAACATATGATCACTGGTTCATAATAATGCTGTTTTTTTTTAATAAAATAAATATCTCATTTTATATTATTTTTTATAACTTATTTATTTGTTTGTAGTTTTTTATTAATTTATTGCGGATCCTTGACCAAGTCTGTTTAGATTTTATTAAGTATGCCTGATTTTCATGTATTTATTTCATTTGAATTTTTATTTCTTAATAATTTTAAAAAATATATATGTGAATAGATTCATTCAAACACAAATAATATTAAAACCAATTATCGAGGAATTGAAATAATAATTAATAAAACGCTTAAATTATATTATCAAATATTTAAGGAATATTGTATGCATTCAAAGCAAATCATAATTATCATTATAAACATCATTATACTTTTAAATTGTTTATAGAACTTGAAATTTAAAAAAAAAAATTAAAAAAAAAAAATTATTTGAAAACAACAATAATAATATATAGTGAACATAACTAATAACATGGGTAAGGAAAATGAGAAAAGAAGGGGTGGTAAAATAATCGCCCCCCCCCAACAATCATCTCGTACAAGTCATCCACGGTCAACTATCTCTCATAATTATAAATTAATTTAATTCATTAATAAATTATTTATTATTATTGTATTTTTTTTCAGGCGGAGGAGTACGTCCTGAACTACAGCTCACAATGTTTCTGTCCATTTTGATTTTTTTAAATCTGTAAGACTGTATATATATGTCGAGTGAACTAGGTGTTATGGTCCTCGAAGCACTCAATTTAGTTTCATTGGTGAACGTTATGTTTAATACACATAAAGTTCTAGCTATATCTAATGATTTATCCATTTATGAAAAATAAATTTGAAATTTTTACTCAAGATACTGAAAATTATCTTTTCTCGATAGTTTAATGGGAGCTTGTGGATAAATCTGGAAAAAAACACAGGTTTTTAGTATGACGTTCTTTTTAATAGATACTAGAAAATCCAAGAGAGTTAGCAAAATAAGTGAAAATAAGAATGACTAAATTTTACTCCTTTGTAAATCCCTGTTACTATGAAATACCAATATTATTAGAATCTATTATTTGAGAAATTTTAGTGTTTTTCACAAGTTGATTAGTTAGTATATAAAACTAAAATTGTCCGGGTAAGGTCAAAAGGACTCAAATATTATTAAAAACTACGAACCAACGTTGCCAGGGCTTCTTCAGGGCTAAAAAAGATACAAATAACTAAAATAATGTAAAAAAAGAAATAGAATATATAACATGAAATGAAAGTAAACTAAGTTGTGGCTAATTATAAATTAACTATATAAAAATAATCACTTTAATTCACAATCGATTCCCCCACTCCTCTGTTCTTCAGGTTTTTCGCATCCGCCTTCAGTGTAATCTTGTGCGTACCTCTATTGAGTAAGGTGGGCATCTTACATTGTTATTTTCCGTCTTTTATTGTAAACTGTATCTTTTATATTTCTTTTTTATTTGTTATTATTTCCGTTTTCTTTAATTGTCTAATTAACACCTGTTTATTTATACGTTTCACTGTACATGTTAATTTAATTTACTTTGTTAATTTTTATATAAATTTTCACACAATTATATTTAGCCATACAATAGTTAACTTTTATTTCATATTACATATTATATTAATTTGTTGCATTATTTTATTTGTTTGTTTATATTTTTTATAGCCCTTATGAAGCCATGTAAAGTTGGGCGAAACATTGCCTCATAATAAACAGTTTTATTACTATTTCAGTTCTTTTAAACCATCCTCGATTTATAAAATTTATTTTGTGTGCTCATTTAGTTTCACGATTTCAAATATTTAAGATGGATGTTTACATTGTATAATTTACATTATACGATTATTAACAGGTAAAAATGACTCAATATTTTTTGATATTTCTCTGTCTATGTTAAGGCAGTATTACACATTACAGTTGATAAATTGAAGAAAATATTGGGAAGTTGGATGTATTATTTATTATTAAAAGATTTGTTCCTTGTCTAAGATGTGAAATATTATTAATTGATTAATTTAGTAACTTTAATTTAGTTTTGTTTATCTATATGTATTGATGAGTGATATTTCTTCTCTCCAATTTGTGTATTTCGAAATAAGTGAGTGAAAATCATTCAAGTCTTTTAGAACTTGATGGCATCTACCAAAGTTTGCTGATATAAATAAAAATGGATGGTTACATCACACGAAAGGTTTATAATGTTCATTATATAAGAGAGTAATCTATAATCAAACTATCTTTACTTGGTTAAGCAATACGTGTTGATTTTTTTTTTATTAGGCAAATGAAAATGCACCAAGAATTTATACATTTTTTTTATAGTTGTTATAAAAATAGCATCAACTTAACATGAGTTATATATAAATATATTTTCATTATTATTAATATATAAATTAAAAAATAATGTCAGTTTTTGTATTTTAAATTATCATTGCAGAAAATTACCTTAAGCTTTTAAACAGATCCATTAGCTATCAGGGTAAAATTTAGTGAATTAATTCAAATTTTTATAATGTTCATAAATGGGCATAATCAAGATGGATATTACAAAGTATTAGATAATAAAAAATTAATCCCAATTTGTATATATTAGACATACCCATGTAAAAAATCAATTTTTTGAAAATAATCGCATTCATGTGATAAGTTATTGAATTTGAAATTGTATTTTTTTTCCTCGAATATATTTAAAACATTTGTATAATATAACAAAATCTCAATGTACTATACAAAGTCATAGTTTGTAAGTTTTGTGATATTAATTTTATCAATAATTATAATTGTATTTTTTTTCAATAAATGTATGAGACAAAAAAAAAGTTCTAAAGTTTTATTTTATTATTTTTTTTACCTAAACCTTAAAGATTACCTTAATAGTAATGATATAATTTTGTATGTCTTTGGTACTATAATAACAAAAAAAAATTAGGTTGTGAATTTTTGAATATCTGTTTTCTAAATAATATGTTGATGATTGATTTTCCTTTAAAAAATTTAATTGATATTATTTTAGTATCATCTACTGATAGATAAAATCTATTAGGAGATGATACTAAAATAATATCAATTAAACAAATAAAATAGCATTTTCATGCTATTTTATTTGTTTAATTGATATTATTTTAGTTTTGAATATTTTATATATAATTAATAATTCAGTGATGAAAATTTTATTAATAACTAAATATATGTGAAGAGCCTAGCTCAAAAACGAAATATATATTTAAGGCCTTTTGTATTCCTGAGATATGACAGCATTTTTTTAATTTATTTATTTTATTTTCTCGAAAACGACTGAAACGATTTTGATTGAACGTGCCATGTTGATGTAAAATTAAGTGCTAATTAATGTCAAAAAAGTTTTATTCTCATTAAAAAGAATCTGATTACTTAAATAAATAATTTCTAAAAATTCTTCCCCTAAAGTAAATTTAATATTTTTAATTTGAAAAAAATAAATAGTTCCCATCGTTACCAAAAATATACAATAGATTAATACGAAATATTAAAGAATTTTACGAATATATAAAGGAGAAAAAAAGGAAAAAATAAAATGGAGACAGACCGGAATCGAAAAAAACCGATACTGCCCGAACTCTCCCGATTGCAAGTATATTTGTGAGTTCTTTTTCATTTGTTGAACTATTTTATTCTTGGCAAGAAAAAGTTGATATTTATTATGTCTACCTTTCAGAATCCTAAATATATTATTTCATAGCGACAGAAGAATAAAAAAGTTTTGTCCGAAATTTTCTTGAATTTGTTTTCCAATATCATAAAAAAAATTTATTTCGTGAACACAAGTCCTCCTATCCACACAAATCTTGGGGACTAAGTTGGTTAATAAGTTGAAGTTGTATCATGCGCGCACCGCACCATATCTTTTAGAATATGATTTAACCAAAATAATAAATAAATACTTCTTCAAGTCATGAAACATTTATATTTAATTTTCATAAACAAGTTCTGTATCTTGACTATATCAAATTAAAATGTGGTCAACATCATATCCCTAATAGTACAAGAGCCGGGAAGAAAAAAAGGCAGTTATTTCACCCCAATTTTTTATTACTTCAATAAAAACTATGTATAATTACTAGTCAAAATTGATGAGTCTGCCAAGTATAGGTAGGGGAAATAAAAAATGCCGGCTGTTTCAAAGCGATAAAAAAAAATTATTTTTCATTCGGAGCTCTGTATCTTAAAAAGTAGAAACAACACTAGAAAATCTAAAAGAACATTATTTAAAGAAGAGTAAATTTGCTGAAATATTATCAGATGATAATGATCAGTAGTTAGTGAATTTATTTTGAAAAATCTATATCTCAAAAACCATTTGACATACAAATGTCTATTAGCACTCAAATTAAAGCTAGTTTAATGTGCTATAAAGTAGTTTATGACGTTTATTTTCGTAGTTGTAGTAGTTTTCATGAAATGTGCTAAAATAAATTGATTTATAGTTGTTCGAACAAATTTTCATTTCCCAAATTTATATGCATATGCGAACATCATAAAACTACTACCACCACGAAGATAAGTGTAATAAACTACTTTATAGTTAGTTAAATTTCCTTTATTTTGAGTGTTGGCAGACATATGTTCGTATTATAGATCTAGAGATATATTTTTTTCAAAAATCCAACATTTTATACGAACAACTAGAAATTAACATTTTGTAAGTTTATTTGGTCAAATATTATAAAAACTACTACTCCTAAAAAGATAAACATTATTAACAATTTTATAGTAAATTTAACTAGCTTTAATTTGAGCGCTGGCAGACATCTGTACGACCAATGGTTTCTGAAATAAAGTTTTTCATAAATATACTTATTGTCCGAACAACTATAAAATTTACATTTGAGAAAATTTACTCTACTTTAAATGATGTTCTTTTAGCTTTTCTATTGTTGTAGGTAGTTTTAAAGATATAGAGCTCCAAATTGAAAAATTAATTATTTTTAACGTTTTGAAACTGCCGCCATTTTTTATTCCCCCTATACTTGGCAGACTCATCAATTTTGACTAGTAATTATACCTAGTTTTTATTTTAAGTAATCAAAAATTTGGGTGAAATAGCTGCCTTTTTTCTCCTCTTAGGCTCTTGTACTATAATGTTGCTTCAACAATACTCAACCTCTAGATTTTTATAATACTCCACATAATGGCAAGTATGCACTTAGTGCAAATGCAGTCTGGGTAAGACACGCTGTCTGTCCTACAGCTGACAGAACAGAATATTAATTATCTAATATAACGAGACTCGAGCTGTTTAATTGAGAATGCAGTTCCTTGCAATTGAACTATCATGCACCCTTCATTCATATGCTACTTTTAAATAAAGGAAGAAGAACAAACAGCAAGTATTATTTTTATATTGTACATTTTTCATTACACACGCATCTATTTTAAAACTTCATATTTTATTACGTTTTCTAGTAGTGTAAAGATACCAATGTATTTAAAAATGTGGAAAAGATTATAATATAAATAAAAGCATGGTACAGAAATGATAATCGATACTACGGGGAATAATGAAGCAAAATCAACCAAACACTTGTTTAAATAATTGTATTGGGATTATTCTGGGAAAACTGAGTGAATTCCAAGGATTACATTAGGATCCTGAGAATGACAGCAGTATAATTATTATATACATATTAATATATCATAATTAATTATAATTTTTATTAAGGGAAAATATAATAATACAGCTGATATCGGTGAATCTAATCGAAATTGATAATTACCATGGCAACGTGTTACAATACTAACTTACACAGTTTGTCATATTTAAGACCAATATGTAGTAATGATATATTTATTTTATTTCTTAAAGAACATGGCTTCTTGTACAAATAATTCAAAATATTTACAAAACATGTCTTCATGTGAGTCTTTTTCCCGCACTTGTATTTTAAACAAATATAATAAATATACACTCTTATTATAATCAATATAGGCTGTTTGATATTAGATGCATAATTTTACTTTATTTATGAATTATTTATCAATATATGTATATACTATGCAATTTAAAATAAATACAAACAATAAAAACTCATAATGAAGCAAACATAGTAGTGATATATGAATCCATCTATACCTTATCTATATTCAAATGTGAATAACAAAATTAAAAAATATATAAATAAATAGTTCAAAAAATTAAAATTAATATTAACATCATAAACACAGCCATTCTTTTGTATTTAATTTACCCTCAGCTAGAAGAACTCTACGAAAAAATCCAATAAATCGAAAAGAGACTAAATAAAATAATAAATTCTTCATTTACTCTAGAACACATGCCTTTGAAATAATATTACAAGAATAGTATATGGATTTCAGAGCGTTAGATTAAAATAAATAAAAACAAAATAATCAAAGCATATTAATGATTAAATCTAATTAATATCAATGAAATAATGTTTTAGTCTTTAAAAAGGAACTTCAGGAATTCATGAATTAAGAAAATAATTTAAAATAAAGTAGCAATTAAAAACACTAATAATGAGTTCAAAAATAATTTTTGCATACTTAAATTAAAAATAAGAAACATCGATTTAAATTATTTTGAACTGGATGCAAGGAGAAAGTGATAGAATAGGCGGGATTTGAATGAGAGAAGGGTAGTGGGGAGATATACAGCATTTAGTGATTCGTCTATTATTGACAATTACTGACATTAAAAGCTAATGTGAATGCCATTACTTCAAATAGATAAGTAAATAGAATATACTTCATTTAAAAAACTTAAAAAGTTGTGAAGCCTCCCGAAGTCTATATATAGTCCAAGTATTCTAATTATAATAACTTATACTCAGATAATACATCGATAGATCTGCCTCTGTTTCTTGTGTATGTAATTTTTTTCATTTTTTTATTCAAACATATTGATCGAATATTGCAGTTGCAGTTATTTGGAAGTGGTTAGTCATCCAAGGGCCTGGCTGTGGGTGATGAATGAGCAGGGAGTTGGGTTACCCTATTAGCCCTGTGTTGTACGTACCTCATATCGGTCTTGCGCTTATTAAGTTACTGAAAAATGTGGAAACGTGAACCGCGAGCCATGATTAATTTGACAATATGAACCAACAAAGTAGACCGAAACCCGGCAGAGGAAAATTTTTATTTTTAACGCTACTTCTGAGAAACGAAGATTTTTTCATAGAGAATATGTACTTGAATGAAAACGAAATCTTGACTGGAATCCAAATAAATAAAAACTAAATTTATTAATGAAATTAACTGTATTTACTTAACATTTATCATCCACTATGACTTAGATATTTATATTATATTTATTTTATACATATGTTTGTTAAATTTTTGGTGTGAAATTCATATAACTGTGCAAGTATTCATTTCGGGCGCCATTTTTTTTTTAGTTTACTGCAACCTAACGGTTTTTAATTGAGATTTGAATGTATTACGAACTTGTTATAATATATTACGAATATATAGAACTTATTAGGAAATTGTTGAAAAAGCTTTATCATATCAAGTCTTAAAAGGATTGGGACTACAGCTGAAACAAGTAGACCACTAATCAGCAATAATTCACTGTGACCTCATATTCAGAGCGTTGGATTAGTGTATTGCTAAGCTTAATTTGTCGGACGAATGATTTATACTTCGAAAATTCTTCTATTTTCATTGCTAGAGCCAAAATTTCATATTTGAAGTATGAATAATTTGGAACATTATTTTTTTTTTTTTTTTTTTTTATCTCCCTCAGGTATTTTTTGATTTTGTTGAAAGTAAACTGATATGAAATCGTACTCTATAATCAAGAAGATGGTTGTAGATGCGTTCAAGAAAGAATGCAGGTCGTTTCTCCGATTGCTCTAGAATTACTGACTAGTCACACTAAAAAAAGAGGAAACCAGAAGCCCTAATTGACTACAAATTAAGATAATTGACCCAAGTCAATCATCTTTAAAACAAATACAGTTTCTTTAAATAATTTTGTCAAAATAATCAACTGCTTACAAATATTTATATTGTTATTTCATCAGTATTAATATATGCAGTTCGAAATTTCAAAATGTTTACATCATTTTTAAAGACTATTTACACTTGTAAAAATCATGTATTAAGTTACTTTTACAATGAGTCAACCCTGTCAGTTCGGAAGCCTTACTGGGGTTTACCCAACCTTTCTCTATAAAGTGGGCATCGTTAATTGTGGAAGAAACATGACAATGAATTGTGATCACCTCCTTGTACAACTGTTATTGAAGAAATAGTACTTCTTTTTTCAAGTCCGTAACCCTGACTCATCATAAGTTTTAAGGTACAATTTTTTGTTTATAGCATGTATAGGAGTAATAAATAAAATCTCTTAAAATATATATATATCTGGAATAATCATATTTCCCAAATCACACACAAATCCATAACTGTAATCAATCATTTCCTAAGATTCCGTAATTCCATTCCTCAGAACACCCTTCAGCTCTTAGTATCCTCTACCTTGTCTTCTCCCACTTCAACTACGGTTCCTTGGTCTATGGAAGGCTATTTGCAGGTCTGGAGTTGAGATTGAAGAGACTCATGGATTGTTTCGTAAGATTTATCTTTGGGTTTCCAAGGCACTCTCAGTCTCCCGCTGGTATACCGAGTTGAAGTGGCTCTATCCAACCTCCCGAAGGCAATACCTCCTTGGTGTTTTTCTATTCCAAGTTCTTAACATCAAAAAACCTACCTATATCCTAGATCTCATCCGAATGATTTATATATGCCCTCCTATAGAACCTCCTTCTTTAGCAAATCCTTCGTCATACGTGCAACCTCCCTCTGGAATTCTCTTCCCATCTCCATTCGCCAGTCCTCATCCATTCTCTCCTTTAAACAAGACCTATTCCTTCATTTATTGAATAACCAAACTTCCACATCTTTGTAATCAAATAAATAGGCAAGTTATTGATTAACATTATAAACAGTAGTAAAGCCAATATACCAATGTAATTTCATTCTACAATCTGAAAATTTGTAAACGCTCGCCAGATAAAAATCTCAATATATGAACCATGTAATTATTCTTAGGGGACATACGTCCCAGAATAAAGTTATCTTTACATTTATAAGATCCCAGCGCATCCCTCTAGCCGCATAGCAAGTGCGCTAAAAAAATGGCATATTGAATGAACAGATAAATTGTGACAAGGCTTTTTGTGAGAAAAAAGAAAGAGGAAAACAAATTTATATAAAAAATAAAATTGTAAAAAATATATATATTTGAAATAAATTTTATGTAATTTATAGATGGTTATTATTTGAAAACAAGATAGAGAAAAATATTGTTTTTGTATCATTGTTAATGTATGGTATTGTATATATGTCCAATCATGGAATGAAGGGTATGTAGTGTGTGTTCAGTGTATTTGTAAGCATTGCAAAACGCATATCTGTCTGATGATACTATCTCTTATCTTCAATTCAGAGTAATCCACTAATGCTCTGGATGCAACATTTCGCATTAGCGAAGTTCTGCTAGATTGATGAAGTCGATAATGAGGAGGTTTTGTGAAAAATAGATTAGTATCTGTATTGCTGAAACTGGAAACAGTAAATGAATTAGCTCTTAATGGATATTAGTGTTCAGTTTCAACTGATGCGGAGGGGTGGGTTAAATAAACACAGGTGAGCGGCGGGCTAAAAACATGTCAGAACGGCTGACAGCAGGAAGTGGAGAAGCACTCATGCCAAGTTGCGCTTTTAATACAACATTGACTCGAACCCGCCTGTCAGTTACCTCGGGTGATCCTCTTCAATGATAACTTTAAGGGTGCATTTACGAGTCTGATATCTATGGTACATCCACTAGTGAGAATTATGTCTCAGCAACTTGACTATTTAAGGATTTATAAACATCCATCTATTACATTTTTAAATATAAGAAGAATAAACTCATTCACAAAGACCTTAACATCCCATTCATTAACAATCTCTGATAAATCCTCTGAGGCATCTGAAAAGAAGATGGCCACGGGACCTTCTAATTTAAATTAATGTTTTAAGTACCACCGATGGGTGGTTCCTTCCCAAGATTTTCAAGTGTATATGAAACATACAAGATATTTACTTATGGTATTATTTTGTACAGCTGTAAATTACATTAAATAAATA
>NW_027108624.1:154433-158104 GCF_000696795.3 Halyomorpha halys
CAAATAGTTTATAACTGTTTTAATGTCTGACGTTTCGCCCCACTTTGCAGGGCTTCATCAGGGCTAAAAATATACAAAAAAAAATGAGAATATTACAACAATAAGGTAATTTAAGCTAGGATAAATATTATATAAAAATAAAGTGATAAGAATTTACATATAAATAAAAGGAAGGAAGACATATAATAGTATCAATATTACTTTATTGTATCTTATTATTGTAATATTCTCAGGTTTTTTTTGTATCTTTTTAGCCCTGATGAAGCCTTGCAAAGTGGGGCGAAACGTCGAACATTAAAATAGTTATAAACTATTTGTTCTTATATTTATGTTTTAACGGTCAACTATATATATACATATAATACATTTTTCATTTTTAAGACTTTAAGGACTAATTATTCTCCAAAATATTTAATTTTATTTATGAGAAAATCAGTTTAATCTTCCAAATATTTATTGAATTAAATCTGCAGTTGAATAGTTACAAAATTCTTAAGTCTACTGTAGCCCACAGCGGTGCTTTTGTGGAATTAATTTGTGCGGATAAGTGAAAGAAAGAAACTTTAATCCTCATCAATCTACATTTTCACCTCTGCAAGTCTCTCACCTTTTCTTTATATATATCTTTCTGTTCCTATAATTCACAATTTAATAGTAATTAACTTGTACCAATATTAATTAAAACCAATAATCACCACTTAAATCTACCATTGTTACTTATTAATGTTTTTATCCGGACCTCTTTAGGGTAGTTTTATTTTTTAGTATTCTATATGCAATTAGTATATTTTAATTTTCATTTATTTTCTTATTAAATTTTCCTTTTATTGTTATCTATCAAAGAAGTCTTCTTCTCGTTCTCTCTCTCTCTCTCTCTCTCTCTCTCTCTCTCTCTCTCTCTCTCTCTCTATCTCTCTCTCTCTCACACTCTCTCTCTCTCCCTCCCTCTCTCCCTCTCTCCCTCTCTCCTCCCTCCTCGCTCCCTCCCTCCCTCGCTCACTACCTCCCTCCCGCCCTCTCTCCCTCCCTTTCTCCCTCTCTCTCTCTCTCTCTCTCTCTCTCTCTATCTATCTATCTATCTATCTCTCTTTCTCTCCCTCTCCCTCTCCCTCTCACTCTTCCTCTCCCTCTTCCTCTCCCTCTTCCTCATGAGTATGTAAAACCTCTATTCTTATAAAAGAAGAAAGCGACTACTTTAGAATAAGATAGAAAATAGAAGAACTAGATAGAAAAAATAAATAGAAAATATTTCTTTGAGATTGAGTAAGTCGACAGAAACGGAACGCCTTCATTCTGACAGACGCAACACTCAATTCTTGAGCACTGCTTCTCCTTCGATCCTTCACAAAATTTGTATTTTACTGTCATTAACTTAACACAACGCCATTATATAACCTACCTCAACAACCAGGTTAGGTATAATAATAATAATATTTATTTATTCTAGGATTGATTCCTTATAATAATATACAAGCATCAAAATCAGGCTTTAGAGCCGTTGAGTACAATACAAAATAAAAATGAAATTATAAAACGTCATAAAATATAATAAAATAATGAATTTGAAAAGTTAAAAATGAACAAGAATAATTAACAGAATATATAAAATAAGAATAGAACAAATAAAATAAAACCATATGTCATATCATAAAGCATAAGGTGACTAACTGCTGATAATAAATAAAAAGTAAAAAATCAAATAAAATACAATTAAACTAAAAATAATAAATGAAAAGGTACAATTTCTGCTAATATACATGTTTACAAATATGAATGAAATTCTGAAACACAAAATACAGAGAATAAATAAGATAGGAACTTTTTTTGAAACATATTTGAAACTTTCAATTGTTATTGTTTCGGAACTGGGTGGACGAAGGTAGTCGAAGATACGGGATTTGAAGATTGGAAGGGTGTTAGAACTACGAATAAAGGAGAGAATAGAATTTTATAGGGAAGAGGAACGGATGAGGAAAGATCTACCAAAGGCTGCGGTTCGATGGGCAGTTACATATAAGTCTGAAGGCCGTGAGTGAGTATTACGAGAATGGACTGAGGATTTAAATTGAAAGATTTCAGAGATTTACGATGGACGGCAGGATTGGATAACTTGGTAGAGGAAGGAAACAAGGTAATATTTACGACGGAAGGAGGGGTACAGCCACTTCAACTCTTCATAAAATCGGGTGACAGAGGCGTCCCTGGGGACCCCAAAGATGAATCGTACAAAGCAATCAATTAACCGTTTTACTATATACTATAAAGGTACAATTTCTATGGTATATTGTCAATTTATTTCACATTACATTTTTTGCCTATTTTGTTAGTAAAAATCCTATAAAATTTAGTAAAATTAACTATCTAAAGTTCAACTATAGTCATCATAAATCAATTTTATGTATGATCTCTGCCTAATGCTGGTTTAAATTTCTCGTGTCTGATCCATAACTAACTGTATAATTAATGTTTTATGATTAATAAATGGCTGTTATATTTCTTTTAAAAATATTATTTCCTCCGAATAAAATCGTTCCGTTATCAAAATCAAAACTATGTTTGTTTTTAAATGCATGCTGTTTTATTTGGGTCATTTTCCTTAAATTTATGTCACTATTGTTCTGATATATTTGATCACCCAATAATTGCTTAGTTCCACCAAAATGAGTATTTTATTGTATTTGTTTGTTATTGGGTGATTGTAAACGTGAACTGGAAGGCAGGTTTCGTCACGTTAAGTCAATTTGGCGTGTTGATACTTTCCATAGGTAAACATTAATTTCCATTTTGCTTGGACTGGTTCTGTTAGTTGTCAAGGTTATGTTAGTGTAAAGGTTCTTTGCTAACAGTCAAGTTTTGATCCATTACCTCGATTTGATAAAAATCACTTCCCTCTCCTTAATTACCTTCATCCATTCATTTTACCCTCACAACCTTATATGCACCATTGAATTTCTGCAAACGTATCAATAGTCTAAAAATCTATAAGTTATTGCTAACAGGAGTAATTCCTACCTACTGCAGTGGCAACCTCTTTGGATTATAGATAACAGTGTCAGTTTAACTTACTTAGTAGAGTGTGTGCAGTGTATCATTGTATTTCTTTCTCTTAACCTATCAGATTGTCTATCTATATATAATTTATTTCACTTCAATCTACATCATCTTATTGCGATCGCCTACCTGACTTCATGTTGATCTCATTCAATCAGTATATTTTCACCAAAGCAAGTATCATCATATCTTCCTATTTCTATAGCTCACATAATAATAGCAATAGTAATCGACTTGTACTAATATTTAATTAACTTGAATAATATTGTAATAATATCTACCATTATTATTTATTGATTTTTTTCCAGTGCTCTGTGGGTTATTTTTATTAGTAGAAATCTATAAACAACCAGTATGTTTTTAATTTTAATTTATTATGTCTGTAAATTTTTCTTAATATGTTTTGGTTTCTGTTTTATCAAGAATTTTATCTTTTATCATTTCTCTGTAATTTTGTTCTATCTTCTATATTATTTTATGCTTTATTTTATTAACCATATTATGTTCGCATTCCCTCCCTCCTTCCCTCTCGCTCCCACTTCCCCTCCCCCCTCCTCATTCTCTCTCTCTCTCTCTCTCTCTCTCTCTCTCTCTCTCTCTCTCTCTCTCTCTCTCTCTCT
>NW_027108624.1:158288-173241 GCF_000696795.3 Halyomorpha halys
TCCCCCTCTCTCTCCCTCTCACTCTCCCTCTCTCCCTCTCTCTCCTCTCTCCTATCTCCCTCTCTCTCCTTTCTCCTATCTCCCTCTCTCTCCTCTCTTCCTCTCTCCCTCATCAACGACAGTTTAATATTTAAATTATTTATTTCTAATTTTTTATCCTGAATCACAGTATTTAAATACCTAAATCAACTACTCGTAGATCCTAGATTATTCTGGACATGGTGTAAGGGCGTCAGTATGACAACCAGGATATGGCCTCAAACAGCCGTCTTCTAATTTCTATTTCTTGTAAAATAGCTGGTAAGTGTAAATCTTGTTTTTCTTTCTTAGATTCTGATCTTTCAGATTTTCTGATTTCTTTTCAGCTCACTGCTAAAATCTATCCTTAGGACCATGCCCACCGTTGAAATATGTATCCTTCTGACCTTTATGTCCCTTCCCGCAGAACTAAAACATTCAAGCGTTCCTTCCTTAGCTCCTTCACTGCCCTCTTGGGTTCCTCCCAAATAATATCTGCAACGCTAGTTTCCCATTTTCATTCAAATCTCTCTATTTCCAGCACTCTCACATACACTGAACTCGGTAATAAAACAATCTCATATGTTTAATATTAATTCCGGTTAAAACAATTTATAGGTGTTATCAAATAAAAAAAAAATTAGTCCTGTATTTTGATTTTCACTATAAATAATTTTATAAAATATTTTATATCAGACATAATACAGAACAACATTTCTAGCGTTTCTAAAATATTTACTAATTAGAAAATTATTTAATTAAAGTAACGAATTAAGTCTTGTTTTCAACACCTAAACGGAGCATCCAAGTAACTAAACTATATATATTATTTATTTCGATATTACTTGATTCTTATTTTTATCGTATTCTTGTACCACCTAGTTTTATTCTCTTTATTATTCAATTCAAAGTCCTTTCAGTTATTTTCATTTAACTTTTTTGATAATTATTATTTTTTTTTTACTTTATTTTCATGTTAGTATTTGTAAATTGAATTATTAGTGTTATCACTGGAGATCAATTCATATTGCACTGATCTAACTTATGAATTGTAGTAGCTTCCACAACGCCCTAACAGTCAAACTTTTAATTAGTAAATTTCACATATGTCTATAATTTTTATGTGTTATTTTGGAACCGATAGATGTCATCGTTTCTGACCATATTTGATGTAATTTTCTAAATGAAGAAAAAAAATCCTTTTACGATTTGTTGGTTCTAGTTGTGCTGTAAGCAAAGTTTCTTGAAGTGGCCAATTCGTTTCCACTCGACCATGCCCAGTCGAGTAACTTATCAAATAGCTAATAGAATCATAGCAAGCAGCCGAATGCCGGAGCAACTCATAATCGTCTATCGGATAATCGTCTCTGTTGGTTCTAGTTCCAGGCAGTGTTAGAGGCGCCCCCCCAAATCTAAATTTCTCTGTATTTAGCCATTCTCTCTCGCTACAGATGAAACATTTAGACTTGCAAGAGATTTAGCGTCATACGCCCTCATTCATTAAGCGATGCGACCCTAATGTCACGTCAATGAGGTTTCCTATGATCAAAGTCACGTATTATGGTCTTAGAGTACACCTGAGATGTTACCAACTTGGAACATCGTGTCTCTGTAAGCCGCACGGGTTTGTTATTGATTAAGTTTCTTAGTAGTATATGTTAGAATAGTGCTGAAATTATGTTTATAATATTTGCTTATCGTCTAAAAGAAAATAGAAAAGGGATGAATGTGGGTTATAAGAATTCACTCTTTTTAATTGAAAAAAGTGAATAAATACTGCTCAAAATATTAATAATAATAAATGTTTATAAATGTAAACATTTTATTTATATATATATATTAGAAGTTGGAAAATTTTATTTTTATATATATTTTTTAAATAAGACCTCTCTTTTGTTTTGTTTAGTTTATAATAATTTTTGTTTTATATTTTCTTGTTTGCTTGTTTATTGTTGCATAAAACTCTCTGGTCATCAACGCCTATGGCATGATAAAAGTAAAAAAAAAGTTAAAAATAAAAAAAAAAAATTAAAATCAAGAGGAGTTATAATTTGGAAAGAAGGCGATGTGCTTTTAAAAATTCAAACACTAATGTAATTTTAGCTTCCTCATCTGTGAGAGCTTCTGATAAATTTGGGGTCTGTCTTATCCTCTTTATTATTGGCAAATAGTGAGTACATTCTTCAAAAATATTTCTAATCGTAAGAATGGACTGACAATATTTGCACGTTGGAGGTGGCAGTTTTCTACTCAGGTGAGAGTGCGTGAGGAGAGTATGACCTATTCTCAAGCGGGTTAGAGCAACTTCCTCCCTCAGTCAGTCCTATCCTGTTTATTGTTGGCAATTTTGTTGTTGTTTCTTTTGTTATAAGATTTTATTTTTTTCATTTCAATAGCACTAGTAATCATATATACCTTATTTATGCAATTAGCAATTATATAAATATATTCCTATTGTGTAATAGTTTGATACATTTACATAATTTCCTTTTCCTTTAATTTTCGATCGAAAATATAAATAAACAAAAATTACAAAAGGTATAAGAAAATTAATGAAAATGGAAATAATAACAACTAAAAAAGTAAATGTAACAGAAATATAAAAATACAGTACACACTAAAAGACGGTAAATAAAAGAAAGGAGAATAAAATAAAGGTTACGAAAGATTGGCAGTTAACTAGTACGTAACATTTGAAGATCTTCCAATAAATAAATTTTATTTTGTCTTCCTTATATACGTTTTTACTCAAAATTTATTCTGTGATGTATTTTTTTCAAATCGTTCAGTAGGTTATTCAACTATTTAACTACAATGTAATAAAAAAAATTGCATTAGAGCAGTATTAATTTATATATTTTAGGGATTAAATTTATTGTTAGGTAAGACAATAATAGACTTATGTATCATACTTAGGTTAGGAGATCCCACATCTAACTTATTTTTTTGAGTTCTACGGTTGCCAATGAATATATTCGTTCGTATCTGCATATAATCGTTAGCTATTGACATATTGTCTGTGTGTAAACTAATATAATTTAATCGATGAACAATTAGTTTAAAAGAATTATTTAAAAAATTGATTTTAGCCTTTTCGGTGTTAATATCACCAAAATTTTCTCTCTCTATAACCTTGTCTATCAATACTTAAATCCGCTGACCAGCCTTAACATCCAAATCCCACCTACATCAAGTTCGACCCATCTGAAGTTTACTCTCTAGATGCTTGACGTGGGTAAAGATAAGTACCCCTTAGCTTATTCAAATACAGTATTAGCTTTCTGCTTGGGGATCTCCGATCCAAGCATTTCCTCTCATATTAAATCATAAAATAATAATAAAATTATGAATCATTTAATACTTTAATATTCTAATGGCTTATATCTAATATAAAAAAAAGTATGGCTTGCTATTTTATCTAGATAGCAATTAATAATTATTAAATGAATAAAACTATCCTAAGTTGTAATTTTATTTTATTAAAAATTTTTGGGTGGAGGTGGTTAATATTTGTTAATAGTTAATAGTATATAGTTATTAATTATAATGTTTGTTAGTAGTTATTATTTAACATTTAGTAAATATGTACATTTTTATTATTAGTAACTTTAGCAAGGACAGCTCGTAAGTATGAAAACTTGGGCTATGGGAATTTATATTTTAATTTTTAAAAAATTAAGTGACATTTAAGAGACATTTCCTTACATACCATCGTATTATAGAATACCTGTATAATCTTTTCTTACTGGTGCCTCTAGAATGGTATAGAGATTTTTTTTTTATACATGCAAAGATTGTTTCGTACTTACGCTAGGATATATTGATTCAATACATTTATTTTTTTTATTAGCTATATTTAAAGTTTTAGCTTACTTAAATCTAAAATTGTTAATTATAGATATCATGTTTTATTATTGTTTTGATATTTAACTTTAAGAGTTTTGCTATTATTCATGAATTCAAATTTAAAAATAAATTTTGTGATGTTTTGCCTTAAAAAAAAAGTTAAAAATTGTTTACTACAAGTTTTAATAAATTTCAATTTGTCAATTTCTAAATTCTATTATATTCAATGGTATTACTTGTTATATTATTTTTTTTTCGGCCAAGACTCCCATCTCTTAGTCCAATTGGAATCCTATACTGCAAAAAAAAAATAAAAAAAAATTGTTATAGACCTATTTAATTTATTATTATAAACTACCTATTATTACCCTTAGAATATTAGAAGTTTAGTGTTTAAAAATTTCCTTATAATTCTGCAGGTTCCTAGCAGAATTCCATTTCATGCCAATTTCAAAGATCAAACCTGACCTTCCTGTCTGCATTTTAAGATCAACCCGTTGGAAGATAAGACTGCCTGAATCACAATTACTTTTTCTCGATGATATCGACAATTTAAATTCATAACCTCCTGGTATTTACTGATTTGTTTTAATAGGAGTCGCTACCAAATTATAATATATATTAAAGTTTTTATAATTTTTTATAATGAGGGTTTAATAGTTAAATTGATATGAGAAGGTCGGAGGTAGGTTTAGCAAAGATACAGAAATAAACAAAACTTATTATAATGTGCCGACGTTTCGACCTGGATTTCAGACCTTCATCAGGTTTAGGCGAAATTTCCGACTTTAGACGGAAAAATAAATATAAATAAGTTATATTTATTTTTGTATCTTTGATGACTGTACCCTCGAATATCTCCTCCTCGTTTCATATTTTCATTTTTTATTATTATTATATTTTTTTTGGGGGGGGGGGAGGATTAAGTTGTTAAAGACTTTGTAGGCTTAGAATTTAGTAATTTTACTATATTTCCTAGCTTCTTAGATAGTCAGCTAAACGGGACCTATTCCAGGGTTATGACTTACAACAGGGTTTCTTGATGCTTAAAAAGCACAGAAAGCATACTTCACTGGAAGATTTTCCGGGATAAACATTTTTCGCTAATATCTTTTTAAAACATAACGTATTCATAGTATAATTAATATATTATTTAGTAATATGTAGAGAAGATCGTTCATGTGAAGTCAAAAATTCTCATGATACTCCAATAATAGGAGTAATACTCAGAAGTGATACTAGTATTATCTATCGTACCTTTACGAAGAAATGGTAACAAGCTAGTTATATTGTACGATATCACCTTCCTAAAGAGGAAAGTAAAACTCGAGCATTTCTCCTAACATCGCGACCTTACTCGTTATATATGCTAATGTGAGTTTTGGGAAGGTAGTCACGTTATGGATGCCAGACGACCCAGTAGTGAAGGCACCCGATATAGGGTACCCTACCCTGGGTGCTAGTAGATCACCCCACTCGCTGGGCTTCGAAAGCGGCATAGTCGAGCTCAGTCAGGTGAAACGCATCAATGAGGCTTATAGTATTCGCAGTCGTCTTTTCTGCTGTCCGTGAGTACTTTATTTCATTTATTTATTTATTCAGTAAGTACACAACCAATATGGTCCGAGCAGATGGCAACATCTATATTTTTGCCAAAATATAAAATGAATTATGTTTGTTACAATTTTTATAATTGGGGCTCTATAATTCCCATAGGGGGCTCTATATTATGGCTGCAAAGACATAAAAGCTAGAATACTAAAATTTTGAAATTATTTCGAGAGGTAAAATTATTATTTAATACAACTAAATATGAAATACTAAAATTAAAATTAAATAAAATAAAAAAATTAATGTAACAACTTTAAAGAATAATAATTCTAAAAATCTACAGCCATAAATTAATAATAATGAAGCTAATATTATCGTAAAAGTATGGATGGCCTAATTAAAGAATGCAATATACCATATAATATTATACAACGTATTACATATAATATTTAACGTAATATAAAATAAATTTAAAGACCATTAAAGCTGAAGAGCAAGTAAAGAACACAATAAAACTAAATAATATTCGTATAGGAATATAATAAAAATGAATATCAATATATATAGTCTTTGAGTTGACAAATATATAAAAAGCTGAAGGATAACAAATAGTAATAATAAATATTATGAATAGGAGTGGGTATCTCCGGTTATAGAAGATAATTAATTATTTTCTGTTTCATTGTAGCCGTGAGTCATCCCTGTGGGTTCAGGAGCCCTACGACGTCCACCCAGCCTTATGAAGTGGGTACCCTTACTTAGATAAAAATCTGGTAGTATAGTGTGATATTAACCAAATCTCCTTACACAACCGTAGGTCTAGTGACATAGTATTTCCTTACAAAGTACTTCACCCTAGACCCTTTATATTGTAGCGGTACATATGTTTTTTTTTTTTTTATTTTAATTTTTAATAATATAATATTATAAGATAGTAAGATCATACACAAAATAAATATAAATGTAATAAATAGGACAATGATAACAAAATCAATAACAACACATTTACTCAATTTAAAAAAAAAAAATAGTGTCTCTCGAAATTAAATTTTATTTATTGTTTGATTTTTTTCTACGCTTATAGAACTATACGTCAGTACTAAGTTATTGGCGTACATATTTCGCAACTCAGCATGAAGGCATACGTCGATGTTTGTACCCGTGTTAAAATATTTTTTTTTTCATTAATCGCGTACCTTTGAGTAATGACATATATCCAGACAATATAATATGCCCCCCCCCTCCATAATGAATTTTAAAAAAAATGTACCTCTTGGATTAACTACTTAAGGGCCACCAGGCCTATCTAGTATTAAATAAAAAAAATAAAGATCTAAATTAGGTAACTTATTCAAATTTATTTTTTGTTTGCCATTTTAACATAAAAAAATACGTTGAAATCAGTGGAATATTTTACTTTTGCTTATATATGGAATCCATTGTAAGGGGTAATTGGTAAAATGCTCCATATGTTGTGTATGTATAATATATATATTTTATAGATACCAAATATGTAGGAAGTATAGTAGTTATTTCACCCCAATTTTCCATTACTTTAATGAAAACTATGTATAATTACTAATAAAAATTTATGATTCTGCCAAGTATACGTAGGGGGTATAAAAAATGGTGGCTTTATAAAACTTAAAAATAATTAATTTTTCATTCAAAGCTCTATGTCTTTAACTGCCAACAACAATAGAAAATATGAGAGAACATCATTTAAAGTAGAGTAAATTTGCTAAACTTTAATCCCTAATAGAGATATTTACGTCCAATAGTTCTCGAGATATGGTTTTTCAAAAAATAAAATTTCATAAAAATGTTCTAAAAATCAGTAGTTAGTGAATTTATTTTGAAAAATCTTTATCTCAAAAACATTTGACGTACAGATGTCTGCTAACACTCAAACTAAAGCTAGTTTAATGGACTATAAAGTAGTTTATGACCTTTACCTTCGTAGGAATAGTAGTTTTTCATGATTTTTGCTAAAATAAATTGATTTATAGTTGTTCGGACAATAAGTTTCGTTTATGAAAGACTTTATTTCAGAAACTATTGGACGTTACGTAAATAGCTCTATTAGGGCTAATATTTCAGCAAATTTCCTAACCATCCCTAACTTGATTATTTATTTTTTCATAAATCAAACTTATTGTCCGAATAACTATAAATCAATTTATTTTAGCAAATATCATGAAAACTACTATTCCTACGAAGGTAAAGGCCATAAACTACTTTATAGCTCACTAAACTAGTTTTACTTTGAGTGCTAATAGACATCTTTACATCACATAGTTCCTGAGATATAGAATTCTCAAAATAAATTAACTAACTACTAATCTTTCTGTAGATTTTTAAGAAATGTTACTTTTTAAAAAGCTATATCTCAAGAACTATTGGATGTAAATAGCTCTTTAAGGGCTAATATTTCAGCAAATTTACTCTTCTTTAAATATTTTTCTTTTAGACTTTCTAGTGTTGGTAATTTTTAAGATATAGAGCTCCGAATGAAAAATTAATGTTTTTTAACGTTCTGAAACAGCCGCCATTTTTTATTCCCCCTACCTATACTTGGGAAACTCATCGGTTTTCACTAGTAACTAAACATAGTTTTCATTAATGTAATCAAAAATTGGGGTGAAATAACTGCCTTTTTTTCCTCTCGGCTCTTGTACTATTAGTACAGTAGAATAAGTTAGAATTAAAAAAAATGTCCTATTGCGTTTTTCGAATATTTCTGGCTTATTGTACTATTGTTCATTTAATAGCAATATAAATGGTTATTAAATTTTCTAAATCTTAGTTCTAAATTAATAGATAGTATGATCATTATACTTTCAGTATCTTTGATCATATATACTGCTATGATCAGTAATGCTATTCCACTTCCGTAGTGGTATGACTAACCAGCCGGCAAAATGCAAACATTTCATTCGCAACCCTCTTTGAACAAATATCACCTTTTGGGATCTCGATTATTTAGCCAGTGTTTGCCGGGACAATATTAAAATAAACAAGGTATGGGGATTCGATGCCTGCACAGAAGGAAAACAGATTCCCATATAAGCCCCTCGTGTACACGGTACTTCAACAAGAACCTAATGTTGAAGAAGAAAAGCAAATAACTCATTTCTTAGTATCGATGTCGTATTTACAAGCAACTAGGACTTGGTTTTTTAGAATAAATTAAAAGAAATTTCTAATATGTTGATATTGTTAAATTTATTAATATTTCCCTAAATAATAATTTAACTTTAAGCAAAGAATAAATCCGTCCACAACCTTGGTTTAAGTTAGTGAGTATTACATACCTTTTAGTATGCGAATATCTTACGCACATCATGTATCCGGTTTGTCTAAGTCATATAAATAGTAACATTTAATAAGATAAAATGGGGCCCATTCATATTTTCATTCACGTATTAGATCACCTTTAGAATAACGAAGTTCCTCTTTCATTTCTTCAGTCGTATTTTCTTCAAGGACACGACACAGGAACGGAACCAACTGATGGAAATAAACGATGACAAGTATGAAACGAAGGAAGACAAATTTTAAAAATGAACTGAGATTAGATACTAAAAAAAAATATGTGATGTGAAATTCTCCTCAAAGTACCAATGTGTTAAATAAAAAAAACAACATAAAAAATATTGAATTACTGTTGTTTGCTAAAAAAAATATTTTTTTTTTACTAATTTATTAACTAAAAAATACAACTAGTAAGTAGGAAAGGTTCTTCTGCTATTTTAACTAAACGTAAATGAACTGTACGTTGAAAAAAAAAAATTTTCTTGAGAGCTGTAAAAAAAAATCATAAAACGAATGAACGAAAAAAGTCCGAGATAATCATCCTTTAGTTTCCGTTATTCGTTAGTTGGAAAAAAATAAACAATATGAAAACAAACAAGCGTTTTGTAAATTAAGTTGGAATTTCTTCGATTTCGAAATATATTTTTAATTCATTTCAATAATTGTTTAATATAATTGGTTATTTCAGAAATGTAATGTTGAATCTAAAGTTTTATAATATAATACGAAAAATAGAACACATTTTTTTTTTTTTAATTTCAATACATTATTTATTGATAAGTATTACATTCTGCAATTATTGGGTATTAGGTAATAATGATAACTGATCACATTCATACTAAAAATAAAAATAAATAACATATACAAAACAAATAAAAAAAAAACATAAAATAAAATAAATAAGTAAATGAAAAAAATTACATACAATGTTTCTAAATATATATAAACAGAACGATAAAAATTAAACAATTTTCATGAAAATGAAAAAATAATAAAATATAAAAAAATTATATTTAAAAAAAATTAAACAAAATAACACTGTGTTATCATGCACATGCATACAACACTTAATCAATATATCACAATTTTTTTTTGACAATTACCTGATTGAACATCTATTTGAAATTACATTTTGTTTACTCCTTATTAGCCTTATATTGCTAATAACAACATGTTGTTGTCACTTAATATAAAACTTTTAATAATTAAAACAAACATATTCTAAATAAAGAGTTATGAAAAACCTTCCTAAAACTAGGTTATCTTTATCATTGCTAACAAATAGACTATAAATCGAGTCAACTCTCTCCTGCCTCTATTCCAGAAAAGATGACTAATTAATTACCAATATTTTCTAGTTAGGAGTAAACACAATTTAATTTCAAATAAATGTTTAATCAGGTAATTTTTTTAATTTAAAAATATAAAATTCGATATATTGATTAAGTGTTGTATGCATGGTATGATTTTAACAATTTGTTTAAGTACCTGATGATGGGTTGACAACCCAGAAAAGTTGTTATTGTTTAATAATGATATAAAATAAATGATTAAAACAACAATCCTTCATTTCATTCATTCATATTTGATCTGAATTTGCCATAACACAAAATCCTGGATACTCGAAAAAAAATCAATTTTCTTTATCAGGATGGTAACCGTAGTTCATTTAAACCTTCATTAACCCTCTCTGCCAACTGATTAATATGGTGGTTGGACAGCATTGATTCATCCACATATCCCAACAATACATTGATGTCAAGAGAACGACCTAAAAAAAGATTTAAAAAAAAAACTTCTCATAGATAACTACATAAAATGTACCCTCAAAGATACATTTAAAAAAATCATTCAGGTTTCATATTTTAATTGGATACAACTTCAAGTCGGCATTGATGAAGGTCCGATGATGCACTTCACTCTTTATTTACAAGTGTTGGCTTTATGATGATGAACCGACCCTCAACATCGACTCGCCTGGAGAAAGAGGAACTTTGCAAGTTGTCCAATCGATAGGACTTGGAATTATTAATGCAATCTCTACTTCCGTCTGGAAGAAAGGACTGTAATATCCGAAGGGATCCAGCTTCCTCGTCTTTGGGCTAAATTATAAATCATTTGTAACGGAATAATCAAGATTTTAAAATTTAATAATTTTTGTTTATAGGAAAATTGTTAATTGGTATGCGATGATTGTAGGTAGATCTAGAAAATATATTTATTAGTAACTAAATTAATTACTGGTTAATAATTTTTTCTACTAATTTTGTACTTTTTCTGACAGCTCACTTAAAATCTATTATTTTTATTTTGTTCTATTTTTTATTTAAAAATCAACAGGTTTGTTGAATCTTTTTTTTATGCTTTTCGAAAATTCTTTTTCGTCAAAAAATGCCTTCTTGCGACTACTCATCAATTCCAAGTAGTATTCACTTTAATTAATTTTCATTTAATCAAAAATTTTTTATATTTAAAGGATAAAGTAAACCGTATGAAGTAGATTGTAGGAGGATAGTCCGGTTGGCGGTCAATAAAGGTATCAAAAAATAATAAAAGATTTATAACTATTTATAATAAACTAACGTGAAGGGCTTCGTCAGGGCTAAATGAAAAAACAAGATATTTTTAAATTAACGGAACATTAAAATAAAAAAAAAATTCAAAACAATTGTTATGTTTAGCCCTGAAAATAAAAAAAATAAAGATCAGGGAAGGGGAAAATTATGAAAAAAAATTATTTTACTTTTTCTGTAAAAATTGGTATTTTAGTGTTTCTCGAGATTGTAATAACAAATATAAAATTTACATTTTAAAGAAACAGTTTAACAAAATATAATGAAGTCGTAATGGAATCGTGAAAGATCGTGTGGTATCGGCTTTTCGCGTTCGACTTGGATGTGTCAATTTTTCCTTTCGTCTTTTTTAGTTATTCATTAAAAAATTTTATATTTTGTATTCATCCATTGTTTATTATTGCTAACAATGAGAACTGTTTTATTTTTTTTTTAATTAACAAAATTAAAAGTACTTTTGAAGAAGATTTTTGGAAAATTCGGCATTTAAGCCCAGTCATAAAAACTCCAAGAAACAAAACAATGGCAAATTGTAACAACAGTGTATGTCGATACAGTACAAGAGCCGGGAAAAAGGCAGTTATCTCATCCCAATTTTTATTTACTTTAATGAAAACTATGTATAATTACTAGTCAAAATTGATGAGTCTGCCAAGTATAGGTAGAGGGAACAAAAAATGGTGACTGTTTCAAAACCTTAAAAAAACATTAATTTTTCATTCGGAGCTCTCTATCTTAAAAATTGCCAACACTAGAAAGTCTAAAAGAACATTATTTAAAGAAGAGTAAATTTGCTGAAATATTAGCCCTAAAAGAGCTATTTACGTCCAATAGTTCCCGAGATATAGCTTTTTAAAAAGTAACATTTCTTAAAAATCTACTGAAAGATTAGTAGTTAGTTAATTTATTTTCAGAATTGTATGTCTCAGGAACTATATGACGTAAATATGTCTAATTAAAGCTAGTTTAGTGAGCTATAATGTAGTTTATGACCTTTACCTTCGTAGGAATAGTAGTTTTCATGATATTTGCTAAAATAAATTGATTTATAGTTGTTCGGACAATAAGTTTGATTTATGAAAAAATAAATAATCTAGTTAGACAGTTCTACAAGTAACACTTATTTTAGTTTTAATTTTTCTTATTAAGAGGTTATTTATTTTTTGGAAATTCATCATATTAAGGAATTATAAAGTGGACATTTAGATTTATTTAAACCATATTCTTTGTCGAAGTAGGTAATTATAAATTAATTTTTTTTAATTTTCTTTTTCGTTTGATCATTTCCACCATCACCACAAACACGCACATACATGGAAATAGATATATCTCTCACTCTATCTATGTATATATATATATTATTTATGTTTCATATATATTAAATTTAAATATAAGAAAAAAAAATTTAAAAAAAAAGTAAATCTAATTAAAATCACAACCTTTATATAAACTCACAATGCCATTATTATCTTAATGCTCCATTAAAAAAAATTAAAAAGAGTTCAAATTAATATCCTTTCATCTTATTCCCTAGCAAATTTAATTATGACTTTAATGATGTGATTCATTTCCAGAAAAAAGGCCGAGATGTTTAAAAAAATGTCGTTGGAATATTTCATTACGTCTTTTAATTATGTTGAGAACAATTTAAGGTTTATGAGCTCGGGTCTTGTAATATTCTGCCCTTTTATAGATTCTTAAGCCGGCTATAAAATTTATCATGACTTTCCATAAGCGGAATTAATAAATTAAAAAATAATATTTTTCTTGTATTAACTCGCTTACAAACGTTTGCTACAATAATAAATGTTATATACCTAACTTTATATCATATATATTATATTTATTTATTTCAGTTAGGGAAAAACCTTCCTTTAGTCAGTGTTGCTCTCAACCCGGTGTAGAAATAATATAATATATTTCTAAACTAAATCTCTAAAAAAAAAAAATACAATTTAGTGTTAGAAAAAAGTTATATATTAAAATTGTCACAAAATGGAATGTGTCAAAATATTATAAAATAAAAACTGTTAATTTTAATTTTTAAAAAATGCATTTTAGTTATCATTTCAAATACCATTTTTTTAAAATATCTATTTATTTATAATTAATTACGGAATATATAATTTTAACATATCGCTGCTCTGGAATATAATGACACAACTGTATTGTGTGAAATTAAATTTATTGTGTTAGTGAGCACAAAAATACATTTAATAGATGTTTGTAAATGCATTTTTGAGCCCGCCAACGTAATACGCATCTTATAGTTGCATAATTAAACTTCCGGAACAGGAATATATTATGGTTAATAGGATCCGAAAATTTTTAGTTTTGTTTTATAAGAGTTTAAATTACGAATTGTTCTTCATTTTTGGGTAAATAAACTTCGAATTTTATCCAAATTTTTGTATCATAAATTTAATTTTAATTTATGTCTTTCATTCTTCATAGAATTTTTCTAATACGTTTTCACATAATTCATATAAAAATTAGGTTTAATAAAAAAAAATGAATTATTTTTGGGATTATTTTTTCTCCATTGGAAGTCAATTATTTAATTTGTTAAATCCATAAATGTCATTGTTATTAACTATACTTTTATCATTTATTATTTTAATCTATTTATTTTAATCTTTTTTTTTATTTATAACGTTTTTTCAGTAGGGGTGTCTTTTATATGTGACTATACCCCCCTCATAAACAATTGTAAAAAAAAACAAAAAAAAAAAACTCACATTCACCTGTGAGGCCACTAGGGCGATCTGGTACTAAATAAATAAAAAAAAAAACAATATTTATTTTTATTATAATAAAATATAGTAGTTATAGATAAAGTAAAATTGACTTAATCCTGAACTAGTAGATAATCATTTAAATAACAAAAAAAAATTAATGCTTTGTGTGCATTCCACAACATTCACTTACTACACCTAATTTTGGGATTATTAGGCTCATGTTGAAATTAACCCATATTTTGCTGATTTAAAAAAAAAAAAAATTTAAAGATCAGGAAAGGCCGAAAATTATAAACAATAAATTTTTTTATTTTTACTTTTGCTATAATGCAATCGAGAAAGATCGTGTGATATCGGCTTTTCGCGTTCAACTTGGATGTGTCAATGTTTCCTTTCGTCTTTTTTAGTTATTCATTAAAATTTATTATATTTTGTATTTATCCATTGTTTATTATTGCTAACAATAACTGTTTTCGTTTTTAAATTAACAAAATTAAAAGTACTTTAGAAAATTCGGCATTTAAGCCCTGTTATAAAAACTCTAAGAAACAAAAGAATGGCAAATTTCAACAATAGTGTATGTCGGTAGTAGTAGTGTTATGAAAAAAGACTGAAAGGATAGTGTAATAAAAAAAAAACCGTTTAAGCCCGGTAAAGGGGTGCGAAACGTTGGTTACCAATAGATTTTTAAAAATAAAAATACTTTTTTTTCCTATTTTGTAAATTATTCTTCGCTGCCTGAACTATCTTCCTACAATCTAGTACATACGGTCAAAATATTGGTAAAATGAAATTAAAAATAGTTTATTATTCTGGGAATTTAGGTTTACAAATTACAAAAGTAATTTTAAATTTATAATAACATTTATAGGCCAAAAGTAGTATGGCCACACTTAGTTATAACTTATATTA
>NW_027108624.1:173291-176251 GCF_000696795.3 Halyomorpha halys
TTATAAATAATTTTAAATAAAAGGAAGAAAAAAAAAAGATTAGTTAAGTAAAAGGTAGTTAAATAGAAAGTTGTTTAACGAGGGAAAGATGATATATGTTGGAGAGAATGGAGTTCCAGAGACATGCGGGTCGAGTAAAAAAGATTTATCAAAGCCAGGAGTTCGGTGATGTGGAGGGTAGATGTTAGATAAACGGGACCTTGTATTACGGGGTCGGACTGAGAATTTGAATTTCAAGTTTTCTAGGATATAGGAGTTCTTATTACTTGGAATAGAAAGGAAGCTAAATATGGAAGATAAAGAATTCCAGTTCGGCGTAATACTGTAATACTGATAATAATATTATCTTTCAAATGAAAAAAAATACATTAGATATGGGACTACATGGCTCAAATTGGAAAATATAAAAAAATTGGTAAAGGCTATAAAAGATTTTAAAAGCCAATCGTGGAGAATAATCACAAAAATGATCAATTTGATATCAAAGCACAAAGAGGTCAATTTTCGTACCCAGAATCACACACAAACATTTGTAAGCGCTTGTTTAGGCCTTTGATCAGATTTAATGAATCTAATCCGGTCTGTTAAATGCAACTGAAACGAATCCTGTAATACCCAATACAGGTGCAACTGAAGCTTGATGACACAACTTGATCACTACGGAACCGACCCAATTTCGAGTTCATTATTAGCTGATAAAAGCACCCAATAATAAAAGGCCCATAAGGGGCTTATTTCTAAAGTCAGTTAATAGACGAAGTATTTGTAAATCGTCGAGACGTGAAATCTGCGGAGAGTGGAAGAGTTGCGATAGGGAGCTTTTACAGCAAATACCTCGCTTGGTAATAATTAGGAGAATGATATTATGTTTCCGTTAAGTTCCTTCAGCTTTGAACCCATGAAAGGGCCTCTTTGAGATTTAAGTTAATTATTTATGGGAGTAGACGAATTTAGTTATGAAGGAAAACGATAAGGATGAATTTAAAGCAGGGAATTCATCCGCCCAACTATCTTTTACAAGAAGAAACTAAATGAGAGAGTGATAAAGAAACACCTTTAAAAACACATAAAAGTTTTAATAGCACTTAATTAAATTTTATTTTTTCCCTTTTTATTTATTGATTAAGGGGTTTGTTTTCTGTTTTGAACCTCTAATGATTATAAATACCTTGGGATATCAAAGTCTTATCAAACTCCTTCGTTCACTTACCGACTTATGAAATGTATAGTAAGGAATAGTATGGTAATTTTTTTAAAATCTCACTGATTACAAATAATAAAGTTTCATAAAATGATCAGTTAGTATTATGTCTGTGTAAGTGAAAAGCCAATCTCAAAAAAGTAAGAAAATGAAATTAAATATATATAATCTTTCAATTCCTTGAGACTTTTCTTTATTGTTGAAATAAATCAATTGGTACCCATTTTACCAAGATAAATACCTGAGTCAATTTATATATTAGAGATCAATATATTAAATTTTAAAACAAACACAAGAAATTAGAAACAACACTAAGCAGAGATTTTAAGCTTTATGAAAAATACAGGTATAATTTTAAGTTAATATTTACAATTAATTTTAATAATAAATGGAATAAAAATTTAAACCAAAATATAATTTGGAATAAATTAATTATAAGCCTGTCTGGAGTGTATGGAAGGTTAAAAATTAAAAATAGTTGGTCTATCCTATAAACAAACTATTTTTAATTTATTTATTGTTTAAATAAATCAATTGGTACCAAATGTTACCAAGAAAAATACTTGAGTAAATTCATATATCAGAGAACATCAATTATACAGTAAATTTTAAAACAAATACAAGGAATTTGAACTAATACTATGCAGAGATTTTAAGCAAAATAAATTTATGAAAAATATTGGTATAATTTTATGTTACTATTTACAATTAATTTTAATATGAATTTTAATAATAAAAGAAATAAAAATTTTAACCAAAATGCAATTTGGAATAAATTAATTATAAGCCTGTCTAGAGTGGGATGGAAGGTTAAAAATTAAAAATAGTTTATTCTATAAATAAACTATTTTTAATTTATTTATTGTTTAAATAAATCAATTGGTACCCATGTTACCAATAAAAATACTTGAGTGAATTCATATGTCAGAGAACATAAATTATACTATAAATTTTACAACATATATAAAAAATTTGAAACAACATTATGCAGAGATTTTAAGTAAAATAAATTTATGAAAAATATAATTAAAATATAAGGTGTAATTTTATGTTACTATTTACAATTAATTCTAATAATAAAAGAAATATAATTTTAGACCAAAATGCAATTTGAAAAATATGTTAAAAGCCTGACCTGAGTGTTTAGAAGGTTTAAAAATAGTTTGTTTATATCATAGTTGATAGTTGATCTTAAATTAAAAGTTTTAAAAATTAATGAAATTATGACAACATAGGTAATTAGGCATAAGCTTATTAATAAATAATATAATTCCCTTTTATTTATTGTTACATAGTGTAATTTGATTTTTAATTAATTACCTGGGCAGAATAATTGGATATGAGGTGTAAATCCATACTTAAGGTATGTTAAATTATTAATAATAATTGTTAGATTGTCGATGAGAATGGCCGAATTGTCCAAACCATTGGTCTGTTGATGATATTATAAAGAGTTTTAAGACTTAAGATGGGTACCAATTGATTTATTTAAACAATGAAATTATATATTTAATTTGAATAAAAGATTATAATGTATGGCTTAGCTGGTAGGAAAAGTGAAGCTCAAAATATTATGAACCCAGGACCGTGGTAGAGAAGTAGGGGAAGGGTACGAGCATAAACCAGTTTACAACGAGAGTAGTGTTTGCTTATGCATGACTAAGCTTCAGTCTTGGAAACATTCCTAATATTATTATATTTCTACTAGAATATATTATCTGATATCATAGCAATAAATAATATTAAAAAATATATAGAA
>NW_027108624.1:176351-183432 GCF_000696795.3 Halyomorpha halys
ATCGTATATATTAAATTAATCAAATATTTCCGGAATGTCAGGTTTATTATCATTTAGTAAATTTGGCAAATTATATGACAATCTGGTGTCTATCAGATGCCTGCAGTATGTCAGTATGTGTTTAAAAGTTAGTGGTACGTTACACTGCCTACAGGTTGGTCTAGGTATTCCTGTTTCATTTTAGATTACAATGGTGGACATTCCTATTAACCGCAATGTAAAATTAAGCCCTGAAGGCCTGGCCTTTTTGGCTTCACTTTTGCTTTGAAGTAGAATAGGGTCATACCCGTCCCCCCCCCCTCCTCCCGGCATTCAAGGTAGATTTATACCTGGGATTTAGTATATCTTTTTCTTTATGTAGAAAACTACTTTTAATAACTCAATGTTAATTTAAATGGTCTTTTATCTTATCATTAAAATATTCTAATAGGGACGCAATATCGAATTTTCATAATAGTTTCCTCCAGTATCTCGAATTTTGTTAATTTGAAATTACTGATTATCTTTAAATTGTTTTTAAGAATTTAAAAAAACATATAAACTATAAACAATTTTGATGATGAACTTAAGGTGAAATATTTTAAATTTCAAAACAAATTTATGTAAATAATAGTCATATAATATAATTTTAGAAAAAATTATAATAATATAATGTCGTAGAATATTATTAGAAAGACGAAAATAACAAATATAAATTGAACAGATAAATGAATATTTTCGCATTTTCATTGTTGTTATAACAATAGTCACTTTTTATTTACACCCTACTACACGTAAAATTAATTTCTACTCATGTAGGATAGTTAGTGAAAATTGTAATGTGCGTACATCAGATTTTTATATTTATACTGTATTAATTTTGTTGTCGATTTAATTATGTAAGATTTCTATAAGTATATGACTTACATTTTTGCAAAGTTGTATTTATTTATTTTTTTATTGTCCTTAAAATAACTAAACAAAATAATTCTCGGGTACATATACATTTATTTTCGAATTTTATGTCACTATAGATTTTTTTTAAATAATAGTTTGTCAGAATTCAGGAAGAGTGGAAATATGAAAAATAAAAAAATAAATTAAGTGTTTTCATTATAGCAGCCTACGTTTTGGACAAAGTTTGTATTCCATCTTCAGTGAAAACTACTTAATTTTTAGACGTCAGTTTCTGGATTAAAATTTTAAGTATTTGGCCATACATTTTTTAACTATTAAATTAATCATAATTAAAAAATGATAAAGTTCATTAGTATTAATGAAATTAATATGTTAATTTAAAAATTCAAAAATTATAATTTATAACGAATAAATAATTAGTATACGATCAGAGGTATGTACATTACATTTATACTCAATATTTATACACCTAATTTGTACGTGTTAAAATTTATTACAAAATAAGTTCTCAGATATAAAATATTATTAAAAAAATATCTACGCGTTTCTTATTTATTCATAATTTACAATATATTTTAAGAGTTTTATATAAAAAAAAATATATTTATTTCCAAAAATTAAAGGTATTTCTTTTTTTAATTATGTTTTAGACCAAAAACAAATTTACTTAATTTTAAAATGAAATTTTTACCATGTAAAATAGCTATTATAGATCAACATTTTCAATAATAATTTAATTTCTTTACAATATTTAACATAAATATTATTGGATGTTTTTAATATTTATAAAAATATTTATAAATAGATCCCATCAAATAATCATCACTACTCCATTCGTTTTCCTTTTATTTTATTTATTGGAATATTCCTTAAGATTGTGGTTTCTTATTTCTTTTTTTATCATTATGTTTATTTTTGGTTTATATATTTTCTGTTTTTGATATTCGTTTAACCTTGTAAATAGGTATATTAGCAGAAAATGTACCTTTTCATTTATTATTTTTAGTTTACTTGTATTTGATTCTTTTTAAATTTTTTTCTTATTATTAGAAGTTTATTTTTTTATTTTATATATTCTTGTAATTAGTGTTGTTCATTTTTCATCATTTCAAATTCATTATATTTTCATTTTTATTTTTTAGTTTACTATTAGGTTACAAGGCCCTAAAGCCCAATTTTGGCGTCTGTAATATTATTCTAAAGGGATCAGTTCCGGAATAAATAAATATTATTATCTTCTATAGTTATTTTTAAATAATAATTTTCTAACATTGAATATATTTTATTTAGATGGAAAACCCCAAAATTAGTAATTTAAAAACATATCACACATTATTATTTGACCTCTGATCTACATATGAATTAATGTGTTCATGCTCAAATAGTCCCCATAATATGTACGAGTATACAAGTATTCACAATATTGTCCTACACTAACTATAGATTAGAGATAGAGAACAATTCAGAATGGTTTGGGTCATCCGTTTTCACTAGGTCGTGTGTTCAGTATTCGAGAAATCGTTTCCAGTTTCTTGGAGAATGTCCAAGCAGTGTCTTCACGGGCTATAAGGGAGAATCTTGAAGAGCTTTCGATAGGGTTCAACAGTTTGAAAACAAAAAAATTTAAAAGAACTTGTAATTTGTAAAAAAAATGATAAGATATTAAAATATAAATTGAGATGTTTATAATTAAACATTTCATTTATTAAAACGTTGACTCAGGTAGGTTTAATCAGATCAAACATTGACATAAAACATTTCAACAGTCAGTATACGAATTCGTTTTAAATATTATTCAATAATTTTAACAATAGCAGTTATTGATAACTTTTTATTTTTAAAATTAATGAATATATGTTAGTTTTTTTTAAAAATTAGTTGGCTCATATTAAAGTTATTGTTATTTTGAGATTTTCGAAAAAAAAATCTAAAATCAGGAAAGGCGAAAGTTATCAAAAAATAATAATAAATGCATTTTTCAGTTGTTACCGAAATTCGTTTGGGTTTCTCGAGGTGGGAGTAACAACTAGAGATTATATTATTTTATCATTATGTTATTTTATTTATTTTTTTTTCATACACATAGTTTGGTTACGTTCATTTTGTTTATCCTTCTGTTTGTATATATTTTAAGAGAAATTTTCATTTATATACCTATTTGTATTTTTATTTTAGTATGAATGTGATCATTCGTCACTATTACCTATTGCCCACAACTGTGTGGCAAATGGTAATATCTATCAATAAATTAAAAAAAAAAAAAATAATAAAAAAAAATAGGCTTGCTATAATTTCAACTAGGTTAACATATTGCTAACCATGTTAAACCTCAACACTCTTTATTATATCAACAGTGCTACGTTCTTAAAACTTTAAATTTTTCTATCAACTTACACTATCAACCATCATATAAACAAATCCTTTATTTTTTTGTTTAATAAAATATCAAAATAAAAAAATTTTAAAAATTAATAAAATTGTGACAAAATAAGGTAATTTGACTGTAATTAATGACCTAGGCAGAATAGCCTATAAAACATTTTTAAATAATTGAATGTTAGGTATAAATTAATATTTATGATTGTCCTTGAGGATGGCAGAATTGGCCGAAACGTTGGACTGAAAGAGTATGTGTTAATTATTGTTAACCTTAATCCCAATTATTTAAAATACATTGAAATTGGCGTCGTTTTTGTTGACTTACTTCTATTTGAGAGACTAAAGGTTTTGGTTTTTTGAATCTACCAACTACGATAAAATATTTAATGTTACTCTTGTAGAAATTTTGGTTCACCATTATTATTATTTTACAAAACACTTTTAAACAAATGGTGATATACAAGGATAAAGTAATCTTCCGTACTAAGTTTTTAGTTCATTAGTGAACGGTTCAAAGAGGAGTACTGTGCAGTTGTTGAGTGCTTTTTGTTGGATTTTGTTTGCCAGGTCAGAGTGGGAGTTAACCGCTCACAATGGCTAGGATCCGCCTTTGTTCTCCCAAGTTGGGCTTCTTCAGCCACACCTAGGGTGGGGGGGAGTCTCATTAACCTCAATAATATTGTACCTCTCCAAATACATCGGATCTATCTTGAGTCAAAAGTTTCAAAAGATTCTTGTAACTATGTCACATCTTCCGAAGTTATGAGTACAAATGTTAACATAAATATCACCTCATCTTGTAGGGGTTTGACGATTTCGATATTTTTAAAGTGAAAATATCTAGAATAAGGTTTATCAATGTTGAGCAATTTTCTTTTTCACTGCTGGCTACGATATATATTAAATTAATCAATCTTATCTGGAAAAATTACTTATAAGATCCATTTGTTTTTGTTTTTTTTTACCAACCCACATCTTACAAATTATACTGCGTTTCATTTTAATGTGTTACTCGTTGCTCGTAGATCAGGTTGTATTTTTTTTCAATATAGAGTAAGCAGGAAAATATGTACCTTTTTATATATAAACAGAAAAATAATTATTTACAATATTTCTCTTTTATAATCCATTTTTTGTCAGTATCTTCATATCATTTTTGTATTTGAAACAATTCAAAAATTTTTAATTTTTATGTGATCGATAACTACTGAAACATGGGATGCGTTCTTCATCATTTAAACTCAATTTTGTACTACTCATTTTTATCATTCTACCTTGTATGTAAAACAAAAAATATCACGCGGTGATCATTTGTAAAATAAAATATTACACGGTGATCACTTAAAACTTTTTAATATATTTTTAGAAAGTCGAAACTAGATATTTATTAATCTATAAGCTCATTATTTATTGGTGTGTGTTGACCTCGGTATCTTCTTCGTAAAAAAAAACCAATTATAAATTAATAATAATAATATGTATATATTTTATATAATACATTCCTTCCCGCTCCACCCCTAATTATAGCATAATAAAGTCAGGCATATCTTCCCTTTGAAACATTAACAGAATTTGTAAACGATTACATTGCATTGTAAAATACTTTGTGAAATTCAACTAGGAATTAGCATGCTAAATGTTTACTAAACTATCAAACGGTAAATGTTAACGTTTTTGAAATAATAACATTCTTTTTAAATTTAAAAATAAACATATGGCTCATCTTTAATTTTTATCTGGATGTAGTGTTACAATGTACTATTTTCCTAAACAGTTTAAAAATCTAAAATATCTCAGGATGAAAATATCTTATTTTAGAAAAATAAAAAAGAAATTTCTGGCCTAAAACTTTTTTAAAATATATTTGGTTCAAGTGAAAAACATGTTAAAGAGCACAAAATACTATATTTGATTTTGATTTTGATATTTGATTTCCTGTCTAGTATATAGGTCTCTTTCTAATCTTGTTAAACGAAAAATTGAGGTAAGTGTTAAAATTTGCAAAATAAAAACGTTTTTCAAAATTGAAAAATGCAAGAGATAAACCAAAGACTAGATACAGTCTTTACGGAATGCTTCATCTCTACACAATGTAAAAATTTTAAATATCTCTTGTTGCAAATACTTGATCTTAGAAAAATCACAAAAAAAGTACAAAAGTTTCTGACCTAAAACTTTTTTTAATATATTTGGTTCAGACAAAAACTTCTTAAAGAGCATAAAATACTTTATGTGCTTTTTCTATATGGTCTCTCTAGTATATAGGCATCTTCCTAAGTTTAAATAAAAGGAAAATTAAGGTAAATCTTAAACTTTTCTAAATATAAACATCCTTTTTAAAATTTATAAATGCTAATGATAAATCTAAGACTGGATAAGTTAAAAATCTAAAACATCTCAGGTTTAAAATACTCAATTTTGTAAACATAAAAAAAAATAAAATAAAATAGAATAACAGAAAAGTCTGACTTAAAATTTGTTTTTAATGTATTTGGATCAAGCATATAACATCTTAAAAATCACAAAATTCTATATTTGCATTTTACGATATTTTCTGTCCAGTATATTGGTCTCTTCCTAATTTAAAGTAAACATAAAATTTCTTTTTTCAAAACTTAAAAATTCTTAAAATAAATCTAATACTGGATATACTGCATCTCTAAAAAGTTAAAAAATCTTAAATATCTAAGGTTGGAAATAATTCATTTTAGAAAAGGCACAAAGGAAAAAAATAAATAAATTATAGAACTTTCTAGCCTGAAACTTTTTTTAAAAAAATATCTGGTTAATATAAAAAAAGTTATAAAAGCAAAAAATGCTATATTTGCTTTTTACTATAATTTCTGTACAGTTTATAAGTCTCTTTTTAATTTTAAATGAACGGAACATTTTCAAAATTAAAATTTCTTTTCAAATTTGAATATACTTAATTTTTTAAACATCACAGTATTTGAAGACACAGATAAGAAAATAAAATAAATTACTAGCCCAACTTTATTTCCTGCTACTATAGTCACTCTATTAAGAAAAAATACATATGCGTGTGTGTATGATATTTATAATTAAGTGTTATTAAGATAAACCGTATTAAAAATTAAAAAAAAATGTTTTTCAGTAAGGACATACTTGAAAATGGACAAGAACAAAAAAGGTTAACGAAGAGAGAGAAATAAATGAAAGAATTATAAAAAGTTATGATTGATTTACCTGAAGTAGACCTTTTCATTTTGGAATTATAAAAGTTTTTTTTTTGTATAGTCGAATAAAAATGCCCAAAATTACTTTTTACTTAAGCAAGATCTAAAATTCATTTATTTTGGGATTGGTAAATTTAGGCATAGCTCACCTCTCTGATTATCATTAGCATACAGTACGATATCTATAAAGGAAAATATAATATTCATCAATGAATAAAGTTTTAAATCATTTGCATATGACAACTCCCTCTTCCTGATAGAATTGAATCTGTGGAATGAATATACATTAATATCCAAAAAAAACAAAAAAAAAACGCATTTTTGACTGGTTATATTTATAGCGCAGAAAAAAATTAATTTTGTTTCTATATCATTAGATTTGATAATCTATTAATTTTAATATATAAAAGCAGTTCATTATGCCCTGCCAAGTCTAGATCGTCTAAACGGAATATATTTTAAACTAAGCCATTTTGTTATACAAAATTTTTATTTATTTAATGAAAATATTGGAATACAAAAATATTGAAATCCCTTGATTAAAAAAAAAAAATAAGAAGAAAAATTCATCCTGTATGGATTTATTCAGTAAAGGAATTAAATTTATA
>NW_027108624.1:183542-184398 GCF_000696795.3 Halyomorpha halys
TCTAATTAAACTTTATTATTGTTGTTTCTTTTTGTTGATGGGATTCTTTTATTTAATTATGAACTATCAATCAGAATCATAGGTAAAAAATAGTCTTAATATAATATAATATATAATAAGATCAATGAAATTGACAATCCACTGATATCTCTGGAGATAAAAAATAAAAAAAGATGCCCCATAAAAAAAAAGGCAACTAAAACACAATTTTTACTAAACTAATTTAAGATTAATGGTTATAAACATTACTTAATTGGAGTGGGGTAGAGAAAGGTAAATGTCGGTTTTTTTTTTTTTTTTCAAAACATAAACGTTCTTTCTTAATAAATAATTCAAAACACTATCCAATTATAGTCTCATAAACGTTCTTTAAAACAGGTAGTTAGTCTGTTATTTATTGTTTGTATTTCGTCTATTTATATTTACTGTTGATTATTATGTCTTATGTGTTTATGAGTGTGACTAACATAAATTTAGGTTTTGTGATTTTTGTCTGAAATGTATAGTGAGAGCAATTTAGTCATGTTTCTTTGGGGATTGTACTGTAGAGAAAATACATTTGTGTTGATATATTAGATTTCGAGATACTGTTCCAAAATAGTCCAAAAAGTTCCAAAATAAGATTTTTGCAGTTCACAGGGAATTTTGTTAATTTATATATTTGATTCTATTTTGTCTTTTTTCTTTCGTAACCAAACTTTACACCTTTACGAAAGAAAAAGACAAAAAAGATCTGCAATCTTATTAGAAATTCCCTGTGAAGAGAACTGCGATCCATAAAAATATGTAACAATAATAGTCGAAAAAAGTTATCAATATGTAAAATATAAAATTGTTTTTAGATAAAATTAATAAT
>NW_027108624.1:188978-189828 GCF_000696795.3 Halyomorpha halys
TGTTTTTGTTTGAAATAATAAAATTAATAGAAGCGTGAAAAAAAATACATATATCACTAATGATGTAGTTTAAACACACATTAATTTTTTTTAACAACCTAAATAATTCATAACTTTACGCGATTTAATGGATATGCCTTCATTGGTAATTTTTTAAAACATTAATTAAGGCTTTTTTACCAAAGAAAGTCTCATTTCTTGTTTTTTTTTATTATTTATTTATGAATTTAAGAGCTTTCTGCGTTCAGTGACATTTTCATGTCTTAGGTTAATATTTTTATATTTTTCACATTTTAGAACGTCAAAAATTAAAAACAAACAAACGTTGAATCACCTCTTTTTTTAAGGAAAATCATCAAACCAACAACTGGCTTATATTTTTTGGTTTGATTTAACAAAAAAAAAGAGATGAATTAACGTTTTTACGTAGGGTTTCGTAATGACTTGAAGAAGGGTTTTACTACCGTTAATCTTAATTATATTTTATTAAACGCTCAACTCATTAGCTTTTATTAAATAAAGAAGGACATGTGATACATGTTAGGAATTTAAGCTTAGACATAAAATTTCCCAAGAAATGACATTACAGCCTTGTTAGGAAAATCCTCACGTTCCTTGGCAATTAAGCCGGTCTGTGTGTGCATGGACTTTAAGTAGTGGTCAGTGCTTTGAGCAAGTATAAATGAAAATTAACATTAATATTTCTTTGATTATTTTTATTATATTTTATAGTTATCAAAGTACTACTAGTTTATAATTTTTTTTTTATATAACAATGAGACGATTTAAAATTGATTAGACTTTTTTTTTACTATTTTTATCATTTATTGTTAATTAAAAGGTTTTAATA
>NW_027108624.1:191799-198894 GCF_000696795.3 Halyomorpha halys
AATGAAAATTTCAAATAAAATTTATAGTGAATTAATAAACTATTATACTTATATTCCATATTATATATTATGTAATTTATAAATATATAAGCAGACCCGACTACACTTCGCTATTGCTAGATTTGATGGTGAATAAAGATTGAATGAACACAATTGTTTTATATGGATTGTTGTATTTATATAAAATTAAAAACATTTATATTTAAATAATTTTTATGATTTAGCAACATCGATTAATTTTTAATATTCAATGTTTTTTTGCGAATTCCAATTGCTACTTATTCAAACAATGTATATAGCTCAAAATTACATTCGTCAGAAGTTATGTTTTTTTCCTATACTTGAAAAAGAAACAAATCTATTGGCATATAATAACTATGAAAAAAAAACTTATTCGTTGTTAATAACTTTTACTGAAAAATAATCTTCCCGGAAAATTTCTGAACATATTGTAAAATGTCCCATCACAATCGAGAACGGTATGGGCAGTGCATAAAGTATAAAACGAACAAATATTCATTTTTATATATTAGATAAATGATAAGAACAAGATCGATTGAAACCATAAAAATAGGGGGGGGGGAAAAGATATAATAATTAATTTGAAAAAATCACAAATAGCCCTTAATTGCCCATAAAACGATAATTAAATCAGTTGTTACGAAAACTCAAGTCATAGCCTCTAACTTAATCTGCAATGCAGAGGATGGGTTTTAATCAGGAAAGACAAAAGTGAAACTTCACAGAGTAATTTATTGACTAGGATAGCTTAAATTTTTTTTTTAGTTTTTCAAAGTCCTTTTATGTTTGTTCTTCCTCGCTAACCTTATCTAAAATAATTGTTTGAACTTTTTGAGGGATATCAGAACGAAATCTACCGACAAACATTTTATATTACGTCAATATATCATTATTATATATTATACAAATATTATATATTATATCTCCAGTTACCGACAAAAAAGTTCTGATTAAATAAAATATAAAAATAGTTTTTATAAGTATTTTTTTTTTTTTTTAACAAATATGAATTCTGGAAGGCGGAGGTAATGAATAGTACAAAAGCCCAAGAGGAGAAAAAATGCAGTTATCTCGCCTCAATTTTTGATTACTTTAAAGAAAACTATGTATAATTAATAGTCAAAATTGATGAGTCTGCCAAGTATAGTAGAGGGAATAAAAAATGGCGGCTGTTTCAAAGCGATAAAAAAAAGTAATTTTTCATTCGGAGCTCTATATCTTAAAAAGTAGGAACAACACAAGAAAACATAAGAGGACATCATTTAAAGAAGAATAAATTTTCTAAAATATGAGCCCTAATTGAGTTATTTACGTTACAAAGTTTTCGAGATATACCTTTTCTCTTAAAAGAGAGTAGAACAATATCTGAAATTAATAAGTCTCTAACAGGGAGCGCAATGGCACAGTGCTAAGCCACGATGCTACGGACTCCCAGGACTCGGGTGCGAATCCTGCTTGGCAGATATTTATTTTCTGTTACACTGTAGCCGTGAGTCAACCCTGTGGGTTCTGAAGTCCAGAGGTCCACCCAGCCTCATAAAGTAGGTACCCTTAATTAGATAAAAATCTGGCGGTCGAGCGTGATGCTGACCAAATCACCTCTTTACACAACCGGTCTTGTAACAGTGCTTCCTTACTCAAGATGAACCTCAAACTAACCTTCAATTTTTTATATGGGTATAATGTTTAAAATCTATTACTTACCTAAAAAATTAAAAAAATCTAAAATACTTCTAGGTTTTGTTCTACATTTCAAAAAAAAACTTTCTGGTTTAAAACTTTTTTTAAAAAATATATTTGGTTAAAACAAAAAACAATCTTAAAGAGCAAAAAATTCTATATTTGATTTTTTCTGTCCAATATATATAGTACAAGAGCCCAGTGAAAAAAAAGGAAGTTATTACTACCCCAATTTCGGATTAATTTAATTTTAGAACTGTAAGGATCGTGAACAAATAATTATAACGATAAGCATAATCAGAAATAATCCTTTGATTAAGCGTCCTGAATGTTGATGGGATGCATATGTGTTCCGATAGAATCAGTGAATTGGAAGTATGAACGAAATGGATGTTTTCAGTATCTAACCTCAGGGTTTATTATCTTTTTTTTATATGACCGTGACTGATTGATGAATCACTAATTAGAATACATTTTTACCAAAAAAAAAAAAAATATAATTCTCAAAACACAAGAGAATCATTATGAATTTATTTACCATGGTCGACATCCTACCGCAACAGCAGCAGGGAGGAGGTTGCTCTGGCCCGCTTGAGAAAAGGTCATACTCTCCTCACGCACTCTCACCTGATCAGAAAACTGCCACCTCCAACGTGCAAATATTGTCAGTCCATACTTACGATTAGACATATTTTCGAAGAGTGTACTCACTATTTGCCAACAATAAACAGGATAGGACTGACCCCAAATTTATCCGAAACTCTCGCAGATGAGGAAGCTAAAATTACACGAGTATTTGAATTTTTAAAAGCACATCGCCTTCTTTATAAATTATAACTCCTCTTCAATTTTTATGTTTTTTATTTTTTTTTATTTTATTTTTATTTTTTTTTAATTTTTCTATTTTTTATTTATTTTATTATTATTTTTTTTTTTACTTTTATCATCCCATAGGCGTTGATGACCAGAGGGTTTTACGCCTTTAAGCAAAAATCAACAACAACATCATTATGAATTTTGAGCAAATGAATTATGAAGTCCGTTTTTTTCTGCTATTAAATTTTAATTGCCATTGCATATAAAATAAAAAGATAGAACTTCCCTTATATATACCTTTATCTAAATAACAGCTTGGCTATTTCGATTTAAGAATAAATGAAGAAATTAGGAAGGACTCCCTCGAGAACTAGTCTATCTGCTGTACATTTATCAGGATAAAATATAACCCTTAATTGCTTGCAATAGAACAGGATCTGACTTCTCTTTTTTTCTGACCAACTGGTGATTAGTGAATAAAGGAATCCTTTGCAAAACCAGTATTTTTTTCTTTTGATCAATTAATTAAAAAAGGACGAATTACTGTTTGAGGGTTTCGAAAATAATTATAAATTGAAATATAAAATTTATTTTTAATTTTACATTACTACAATTATTCCTAAATATTTGTTGCAGACTTATTTTAAACTTGCAGATACTCTGGATTATCTATGCGGTGTGATAAAAATGTATTGATATTTTTTAAAGTAATAGATGTGTCATGGGTCATCAAGATAGTAATGATAAAGAGGCCATATATCAAAAGCAATAAATGTGAACCAAGGTACTAAATACACTAAAAAAAAAATCCCATGAGAAGCAAAAAATGGTTCTATTGGGTTGTATATAAGACTATATACGTTATATAACCTATTGATATTTGCCGAATATATCGAAATATTAATTCAGTATAAAAAGATAAAATAAATATCTTTGATATATCGGGCTGGGTATTTTATATTTATGACAAGAGAAGAGGAATATGGTTTAAATTAAATTTTAAGAGAGGGTAATATAAAATAAAAAATGCTATATTTTTATTCGTTTAATTAAAACCGTAAAATTAATTAAATACTTATATAATTACTATTACAAAAAAATATCACTTTATTCACATGTAAAATTAAAAAAAAGTTCGAGAAAAAATAATTCAATTTCTCATAATAAAAGTAAATATGTAAGAAAATCAATAAAAAACTATAGTATTAACATCAAATTTCTGTTACTAAAACCGTTCATTAATGTGTAATAAAACTAAAGAAAAATGAATTACAATCACAACATGAAAAATTAAGATAGAAGAAGGAAGAAAATCAAAATAAACAAGAAGAAGAAAATTCAAAAATAACTAAGTAGTGCTGCCCCATTAATTTCGAGTTCAAATTAATATTCCCATATATATAATAAGTTTATTTTAGAACTCTTTTTATTTTCAACGATGGAAACATATTTTTTCTCCTATCACCTTAAGTTAAATTAACTATTCCTTAATTTAAATTTAGTTTTGGTTCTAGATTTCACATTACTAGTTGAAACGTGAACTGGTTAATTATTTCAAAATTAAATGTACGTTCTGTAAAATTCAGTATTTAAGCCCTGTCAAATTATTTCGATGAGGATACAAACTAGCTGATATTAAAAATCGTTTAATTGTACATTGATATACCAAATTTAATCGAAATCGTTAAAGCCATCTATGAGAAAAACGAAAAGTGACACTTCAGGTCAGTTGATTTTATAAAAAAATTTGCTGTCACACGCAAGGCATATTTCTGACTTGAATATGTAATTTAAGGTTATTTCAGAACGTGTATTTTCGCCAAAAACTTTTCTTTTTTTTTAATAATTTATTTATTGATATTTACAACTGTATACATATATATACATCAAGTAAATTTGCTGTAAGTGATATGACATGATAAAAACACGTGGAGAATCTACCCATTGATAGAACTCCAAAAACATTTCTAAAGGAGAAGATCTCGAGGCGATCTTTCAGACGTCTAGGAGGATTATTAGGTAGTGAAGGAGAAGCCTGGTTAGAGACGAGTTGGTTTGGGTGGTTGGGAAGTTTATTATGGAAGGATTGGTATCTGGTTCTGGCCAAATCGGCAACATAGGGGACATTGAGGTCCTGATGGATGATTTGATTTGTAACAAAGTTAGGAGCATTAAGGATTTTACGAAAGATTTTGGACTGTAAGGATTGGATTCGAGAAGAATTAGATGGTTTAGTGGAGCCCCATAGTTCAACTCCGTATGTCCAAATAGGCCTTATAATAGTCATGTAGATCAGTCTTTTGTAATGGATTGGAAGTTTGGACCGTTTGTCTAGTAAATGTTGTAATAGTCGGAATCGACGAGCAGTTTCCTGTCTTTTCAGTCTTGTATGAGGATTCCATGTCAGTCGTTTGTCCAGATTTAGTCCTAAGTAACGGATCTGTACAACAGGAATAAGTGGGGTATTATTAAAAGATAGTGTACGGCAAGAAGAAAGTTTACGACGAAGGGTAAATGTGATTTGGTGGGATTTATTGGAATTTATTTTAATCCTCCAGTTTTGGCACCATTCTTCGAGGGTGGTGATGTGGGATTGGAGGGTTTGGGATACAATGGGAGTATCATTATTCACTGACAATAGACATGTGTCATCGGCATACGTGGTGACAATAGTGTTAGGATGGGTTGGGATGTCAGCTGTAAAAACTGTATAAAGGATAGGACCAAGGATACTACCCTGAGGTACACAAGCAGACTGAGGAAACAGGGATGAATAAGCGCTGTTGAGATTTACTTGAAATAACCTGTCTGAGAGATAAGAACGGATAATGAGATAATATGTAGGGGGTAGGAATTTAAGGATCTTGTATAGTAGTCCTGGGTGCCAGACTCGATCAAAAGTCTGTTCTACATCAAGAAAGACTCCCAAGCAATACATTCCGCGTTCCAATGAAGACGAGACTATATCGACCACGCCAAAAACTTGAATTCAAATTTTTTTTACGATTTCTTTCACCTTACTATACATTCCATACATAGATAGGCGAAAGTAAGAAAAAAATCAATTATAGAGATTTATATATAAAGAAAGAAATTAGATTTTTATAAGTTCTAAATTTAAGAATTTAATCACACACTCTCACATAAACAACAAGTGTTTACGCGCGAACACAAGTATGGATCCCCAAAGCTTACAAGCCCCAAGGCCGAACTTTCTCGAGATTTTAATCAGGTGCTTCGCATCTTGAGTTACAGTCAACAAGTTTGCACCTTGACAGCAACTTCTAGCTAAGTGCTCGCGACTTGATTAGTCAGCTAAGTCCCACGATGCTGACTAGAAGCCACCGGTTCAACTTAAAAAAAAAAAAGCTACAGTAAACACTGATCTATTGTAATTCGATAGAAAAAAACTCTGTTCTGTCTAAACGTAAGCAGGAAATACATTTCGTGGATTAATTTTGGAAATAATACCTGGAATAATTTATTAGGCTGTCCAGAAATGTTAGGGAATAAGGATATAAACCGCTTTAATATGACAATAAGGAAATACGCTTTCATTAGTATTCAAAATAATTAATAATTATTTTAGGATTGAAGACACATTGGTATTTTTATAAGTACGTTAATTACAAACAAAAGCATTTTCATATCAGAAGATTAATATAAATTTATTTTATATATGTATATTTTTTCGAGTTCATTGCCCTAATCTCAAAGTTCACCGTAATTTTTTAATTATTAATTTGATTTTCGTTGCATTAGGATGTGGTTTATTCTCAGAGAGCTTATATGGAAGATTTTTTTAAAAAGTATTATGATAGTAAATCAGACTTTACTATACGAATACGAATACGAATACGAATTCGAATCGGAATTTTTTTTGATCCGAGGCATACACGAACATTTTTTTACGATTTTTAATGATTTTAATGAAACTGTGCAGAAAATGAAAAATACCTAAATAGAAAAATCTTTTTTAGAATTCAGTTACCTTCATAGAGATGATTAGTTGTATACTTTTTCATAATGTAATAATTTTTCGTAATTTTTTACTTGATGTTATGCAAAATCACAAAAAAAAATAATAAAAAAAATAAAAATTAATTTATTGAAGTAATAATAAAATAAATGGATTAGTAAAACCTTGACAGTTTAAGAGGTAAAAATAAACCAAATTCTTACATTAGTTTAGACACATATGAGAAACATAACAGAGTGAAAGAATTTATGCAAAACATTTCGATCTCACTAAGTGCAAGAAATGCAAATATATTATTCTAACAAATACAAATGGCTAACTTTTAAGAATTTCGCATAATTATTATTATATATCAATTATATTTCCGTTTTTCAAAAATAAAATTGAATGTAAAATAAAATCCTTTTCACTTTAAAATAAATAAAGTAATTTGATTTTTTTAAATTGTTGAGGTGAAAAAACTTCCAAGATGAATATAATCTATTCTATATTTTTCATCTTCCTTCTATATAAACCTATAATATATTATTTATCAAACTATATTATGAATATTAAAAGCAATTTATAATTTCAATTAGGTAATTTCAGATGTATTTAAA
>NW_027108624.1:199309-202530 GCF_000696795.3 Halyomorpha halys
CTATATTATGAATATTAAAAGCAATTTATAATTTCAATTAGGTAATTTCAGATGTATTTAAAAATTATTTAACAACTCAAAGTATTTTGGATTTTCTTTTTAGGAATTTTGATTATATTAATATTTAAAATTGTTGAGATGAAAAATACTTCCAAGATGAATATAATCTATCCTATATTTTTCAATGTAATACGTTTCGGAACAATTATCCGATATTCATGCACCTTTACCATCCTCATATTTGTAATATTTTCAATACTCTTATTGAAATAATGTCATCTATATATTATATTTGAAAATTGTTTTGCTAATTTATATGGGCAATTATCCCGTAAAGATTTTCAACTCAACAATTTTAAATATTAATATAATCAAACTTGATTTAAGTTGTTAAATAATTTTTAAATACATCTGAAATTACCTAATCGAAATTATAAATTGTTTTTAACATTCATAATATAGTTCGACAAATTACAGGTTTATTTTGAAGGAAGAAAAAAAACTAAAGTAAATAAATAAAAAAAATTATTAATAAATTATAAAGAAAAAGAAACGTTTGTTATGATCTGTATTTCGGATATGGCGGATTCGTATAAGTTGGACTTTATTGTCGGCAAAACAGGAATCAAAGAATAATATTTAAATGGCAAGAAATATTTTTTTTTTTAGATTATTCTCTCTGTAATTCATTCCTCATGTTTCGTTATAATCCTCGATAAAAATTAAAAATTAATTCTACGGTAATTTATCCATTAGTTATATACAATAAATCTATGGAAAAAAATTATTATTATAAATTTAAGATAGACTCCACTTTATTTTACAACTTGAAAACTCATCTTAAATAACCTAATTAAAATTACGAATTTCTGTCAACATTCCTTGTTATATTGTTCCTAATAACTTTAGTGTGAACAAAAACAAAATTAAATAATATGAATGAAGGGAAAAGATTATTGAAAAATTAATAATAATAAAAACAATGTTTCTTATGATATATCTCCGGATAAGGTAATTGCTGATAAGCAAAGTGTCCCTGTTTGCGAGACCGGAATTAAAGAATAAAATATTACAATATTAAATTGTATGGAGTTTTGTTTTAATCAGGTTCCTTATACATTCCGTATTCGATGTATACATTTATAAAAAAATAGTTTTAAGTGAATTTAACCATTAGTTAAGTAGAATAAATTGTTCCTGTATAAAACTTGTGTTTTATTTTTATGAAAATACACCGTTTCCTGGTTCTTTTCCTCTTTTCAGAGCTAACAATCTTATCAGTTATTAAATTATGTTTAGATTTTTATCCATTATTCTATTTTTCGTATTTTATCAAAATGCTTTATAGTGTGCACTACTAGTATTTTATTTTCAACCTTACCGTGAGATACTTTTTACAGTATTTTACACCTATTATAAAAAAAACCTAACGTGAAAAAATTAAAAAAAAAAATCCCGATTCTTCGATAAAATTCTCATTATAGTTCTCTTATTAATAAATTATAATAAGAGGTGAAAATATTTATTTATAATTTTTTTCACTTCTAATCTAAGCCCTACAGAAAAAGTGTATACATTAAAATAATTTACGCATACACCATGCAATCATCAGCCATACTATATGCAATACATTGTTGCATTAATATTAGATACATGCAATTACGTAACCACATATATTTATATATAGTTAGCAAAGAAGTGCTCCAAAAAGGGCCTTGCGTGGTCTGAAGAGAGAAAACATATAGTACAAGAGCCCAAGAGGAGAAAAAAGGCAGTTATCTCACCCCAATTTCTCATTACTTTAATGAAAACTATGTATAATTAATAGTCAAAATTGATGAGCCTGCCAAGTATAGGTAGGGGGAATAAAAAATGGCGGCTGTTTCAAAGCGATAAAAAAAAACTAATTTTTCGTTCGGAGCTCTATATCATAAAAAGTAGAAACAACACAAGAAAACCTAAGAGAGCGTCATTTAAAGAAGAGTAAATTTGCTAAAATATGAGCCCTAATAGAGTTATTTACGTTAAATAGTTTTCGAGATATAGTTTTTTAAAAAGCAATATTTCATAAAAATGTTGTGTAGGACGTACTAAAAGATCAGTAGTTAGTTAATTTATTTTAAAAAATTTATATCCCAAAAACCATCTGACGTACAGATGTCTATTAGCACTCAAATTAAAGCATGTTTAAAGGGGTATAAAGTAGTTCCTGACATTTATTTTCGTAGGAGTAGTAGTTTTATGAAATTTGCTAAAATAAATTGATTTATAATTGTTCGAACAAATTTTCATTTGCCAAATTTATATTCATATGTGAATATCATAAAAACTACTACCCCTAGGAAGATAAGTGTCATAAACTACTTTATATTAAGTTAAATTACCTTTATTTTGAATGTTGGCAGACATATGTGTGTCTTAGAGATCTAGAGATATATTTTTTCAAAAACCTAACATTTTATACGAACAACTAGAAATTAACATTTTGTTAAATATCATAAAAAACTACTACTCCTACAAAGATAAACATTAATTACTATTTTATAGTAAATTTAACTAGCTTTAATTTGAGCGCTGGCAGACATCAGTACGTCCAATGGTTTCTGCAATAAAGTTTTTCATAAATCAAATTTATTGTCCGAACATCTATAAATCAATTTATTTTAGCAAATATCATGAAAACTAAACTACTATTCCTACGAAGGTAAAGGTCATAAACTTCTTTATAGTCGAATAAACTAGCTTTAATTTGAGTGCTAATAAACATCTGAACGTCACATAGTTCCTGAGATATAGATTTCTCAAAATGAATTAACTAACTACTAATCTTTCAGTAGATTTTTAAGGAATTTTGTTTTTTAAAAATCTATAACTCGAGAACTATTGGACGTAAATAGCTCTTTTAGGGCTATTTTTTCAGAAAATTTATTCTTTTTTAAATAATGTTCTCTTAGTTTTTCTAATATTGTTGTTAGTTTTTAAGATAAAGAGCTCCGAATGAAAAATTAATGTTTTTTTAAGGTTTTGAAACAGCCGCAATTTTTATTCCCCCTACCTATACTTGGCAGAGTCATCAGTTTTGACTATTAATTATACGTAGTTTTCATCAAAGTGATCAAAAATTGGGGTGAGATAACTGACTTTTTTTCTTCCCTGCTCTTGTACTATTAGACTCGCTGAGTTCATGAAGGTCATATGGGAGTAGATGAAGGAGAAACATT
>NW_027108624.1:202660-205745 GCF_000696795.3 Halyomorpha halys
AATAAATAAATTATAACTGAGTAAAAATAATTTAAATTCAGGTAGGATAAATATCATGTATAAAATAAGTGAAAATAAATAATAAACAAATAAAAGGAAGGAAGAAATAAAATAGTTCTAATATAAAATAAACATAGATATGAATAAATAAACAATTATTAGAATAAAAAATACGTAAACTGTTATAAAAAAATTATGTAAACTTAACGGTTACAAAGTGGGCCGAAATGTCGGATAATAAATAATTGAAAACTATTTTGTTTTTTTTTACCGCAACCCTGACCATCTCGTTCATATTTTAAATTATGCGGTCAACTCTATATACCTTGCATTCTTATTATATGTATATCTAAAATATAAAATTATTATATATATAATAAGAGTGGAAGGTACACAGAGCATGTAAGGTGATAAGCGCGTTGTAAGTGAAACTTGTTAATCAGTATACGAGGCGCGTGCAGCCTAGTCTACTGAACTACTAAACCTAATTTCTCTAATCTTTTTCTCTTTCTTTCTCTTCCCCTTTCTAGCAGGTCTTCCTTTTTTTTTTTTTATTACTTCCTTATTCTTGGGCCGTAATGTCCTATTCGTCTCACACCGACACTTTCTTGACCTCAGAAGCTGAAGAAAGTACGTTAAAGAACAAAAAAAAATCAGTAAAACAGCCATCCAAGTATTTTAGTATGTTTTCAGCCAACTAATCGTGATGTAAAATAATACAAAATCGGTGGAGAAAAAAAAATTATCATTTCAAATTTCTTTTTTTTTGTGTCTGTTTTTTAAAATTTAAATTCTACGTAAATCTAAAAAATAATTTTTATTAATTACGAGACAATTTCTTTTAAAATAATATTACAAAAGTAGGAATTTAGAGCATTATAGTAATACAAAAACAATGTAAATTTAAAAATAAAATAAATGAAAATTGTAAAATAGTTGATAGAAATAAAATATAAATAATTCAAGTGAGTAAAAATAGATTTGCAAATTAGGACTTAATTAAAAATTATAAAATTCTTTAAGGACGCAATGGATAGGAAATTTTGGAACTGGCGGAATTTTAAAACTGGGCAAGGTTATTGGAAGGGAAAATATTTATTTCAAATAAAATTAATAACAGTAATGAAAACAATTGATAATTTTGAAGTTTCTTACAATAATATTCTAAAATAATTCTCATAATATAATTTTTCAAAACTTTGAATTTCATATAGTTTTTCTTGTATAAATTTCTAATAATTTTTATGTTAGCAATATAAAACTGAAGTACATATTTTACATTTAAAAAAATTAAGGGCTTAACTAGTTCATTTTTTTGTTGTTTTATTTGGGACGGGGGAAAATATTATAAAAACTGTAAGAATAACTTCTGCAACAATCTCCATCATGAGATTAGTAATTGTTATAATTTAAAGCAATCCTCCTGCTTACGTTTCAGCCTACACTTTGAGTTTTTACCTGTTAGTTCAGGGCTTATATACATCGTTTCATAGTAGTAAGTTGTATATCAATTTCTTTTTGGGTTATTAGGATAAAAGACAATAAACATTTTTTTATCCAGTAGAATCCCTCTAAGCCGATTCACCTGATAAACCGTCGATAAAAAAATTAAATTGATAAACAAAATACAATCATTTGTTTAAAGAAATACTTTTTAATTATTTTATATTAGTATAATTAATTTTACTTAATAATATACTAATATGCCTATCATTTATATATTAAGTATTGTATAATATTTAAAATTTTGCCTAATAAATAAGTTAATTTGCAGATCCAGATTATCCCCCCGTCCATCATAACCAGCTATGTTTTAATCCCGATCAGGACGGATAAGCGGGATTATATTACCGTTAATAAACTGTTACCTTGATGTTTTATCATTAATTTTGTTTATTTAATAAATTTTTAAAACTGTAATTCAACAAAAAGTTCATTTTTGATAATTTTAATAACATTAATAAGAAATTAAAGAACTGTAGTGTAATTTTTTTTTTAAATTGAAAAAAAAAAAATTACCCAATAACCAATAGAGTAAAAAAACCCAAAAATAAATTTACTCTTTTCCTTAAACTTTGATTATAACCCCATGTTGATTATAATCCTTCTGGACCAGGAAAATCTGTGTTTTTCAGCTAATATTTCTTCTTTCCGTCTATTCTAAGAAGGCCTTTGTCTTTCAGCTTTTCAAACATAAATTTATTTTGGGAAAATTCAATTAAAGAGGTGGTTGGTTCAATTTTTGGTTGGTTTTGGGTTTCATCAAGTTTGTAATGGAAGAGAAGCCGCTCAGGAATTTCGCGTTCAATTTTTTTATTTCTTTTTACACCTCTCTGTTTTCCCTTCATCAAAAGCCTGGCTTCAAAATTAGATCAAGGCACGTCTAAGTGAAAAAAGTGTATAACACTGTTCACGTGATATACGAATTTTTTATTATATGTAACTGTACATTAGAGAAATAAAAACCCTAATTAACAAAGTCGCTTTAGAATTTATTTTCCCATAAGAATTCTTAGTCGTAATAGAGGCTTCATGACCATAAAAGTCATTTTGTTCTCCTATGCCTTATTATTTAATTTAATTCGTTACTACAGTTTTTATTATCTTCAAACCGTGTTTTTCAAGTTTGATAATTTTCAGTATGATTTTCCCCATTAACTCTACATTCTTTCGTAAAAAAAAAGACAATAATTTACAATTCCACTCACATATAAGTACATAAGCATAATAGATTTATAACTAGGAGGAAAAACTTTATTAAAATATAAATATAAAGTTGTCCTGCCCAACTTCATTGGACTGCTAGTTACACAGCATACTTATTTTAGTTTAATCAGACGATATTTTTAATCTAACCATAAATAGGCCTATACAAGTATACAATAATAATTACAAATATTAGTAGTATACAACATTAGAAAATTACTTTTTTTTTTTTTTGTTTCCCTTTTTCTTTTTCATGATTTTTCCCTCATTTTCCATCCTTTCCTCTTTCTCTCTTTTTTTTTTTTTTTTTATTTTTATTTTATACCAGATATCCTGTTGGGCCTTGCATTGATATAACCGTTATATTATATATATATTT
>NW_027108624.1:205795-206411 GCF_000696795.3 Halyomorpha halys
TGGGCCTTGCATTGATATAACCGTTATATTATATATATATTTTTTAACAGTTGATTATGGGGGGGTATAGTCTCGTACAAAAGACACCCCTAACTATATACAATGTTCTTATTAAATGAAAAAATAATAATAATAAAACAAATAGATAAGAATAATGCTTCTTAATAAAAGGGGAAATCGTATATAAATACGATACAATCCATCAAATAACTATTAATAATTATTCTAATGATTAGGATTTCGCTTATACATGTTATAACTAGAAGCAAAATTTAAATTGTGTATTTATGTGTCTGTTTACATAAATTGACGTAAATAGAGGTACAATAATTTAATCATTAACTACGAGGTTGCATGAAATATATCTTCAAAATCCCTTCATTTTCACTAATGAAGACAGAGTTATAATGAGATACGGAGTTATTTCACTAATATTGATAGATTTTCCTCCTTTAATTATGAGCAAAGTAATAACATTAATGAGAAAAGTAGTTCGTACTTTTTAAGTGCATATGGAAATATTTCCATCAGATTTATATAAATAAAAATAGAAAATAAATTTTATTGTTGGTGCAAGTTTGAAACTAAAAAAAAAATAAATAAAAAAAATCTAGAA
>NW_027108624.1:211025-217346 GCF_000696795.3 Halyomorpha halys
TTGTTTTGTCTTATCTTCTTTTTTTTTTTTTTTTTATGTTGTATTTTCTACTGGAAGAGTTTCAAATATAGTTAGATCTTGTCTGTAAAAATGTACTCTTTCTTGTTTGAATTATTAATTATATTTTCACCCCAACAACTAATTCTTAAATTATACCATACCTACAACACTAAATCAACATATCATAATGTCTTTTTTAAAACAATTATCTGATTAAACATATATTTAAAATTACATTTTGTTTAGTCCTTATAAGTCATATCTTGCTAATAATAACATATTGTTGTCATTTATTATAAAAATTTTAATAATTTAAAAAAATGGTACATGTATAACTATATATATTTTAGAGCTATAAAAAATTAATAAAAAAAAAATCACTTATGTTCCTAATTCAATTTTTAAATTCAGACGCTATGACTAGAGGTGAGCGGGGTAGTTCAGTGAGTAAGGCATTGTGCTACTAACTGCACTTAATCCCGCTGTAACAGATAATTATTAATTCTGTTACAGTAGCCATGAGTCAACTCTGTGGATTCTGAAGTCCTCAGGTCCACCCAGCCTCATAAAGTGGGTACCCTTAATTGGGAAAAAAATTGGTGGTTTAGCGTGATCTTAAAAAAATTACATCCTTGTATATTCGTATTCTAACAGTAATTCCTTAAAAAGTACTGAATCCCCTGACCTTTCATTGGTTGTTAACTGTACAGATTTAAATTGAGGGATTTAAATGACGATAGAGAAAAAGCACAATGGATATCAGAAGGGTGGGAATTCCAGAGGAGGGTGCAGCAGCTAAAAAAATAATGGTCAAATGTAGTTTTGTGGGAAGGGATATAGGATATAGACTGTAGATGCTGGGAGTCGAAAGTGTGTCATATTTAACATCCGAAAAAAATATTTCAACGATAAAAGGGATAGAGTCACTTTAACACACCCTAGAGGTTGAAAATATGAGAACGCCTCGAAGAAGTGAAAACAAATCTTTAAAAGGAATTCATGATATGCTTCAATCTTTTCTCCTGTAAAATGGAGAAGCCTCCGTATTTCACAAAGCCGAAGTTAAAGTGGAAGAAAATTATTGAGAATAAAACGAACTTGGGATAGGTTTTGGGAACAGGTAAAATTGTCGAACGTTAGGAAATTTGAGTGATATGAGCTTTCTAAGATAAGGTTTGGTCAAAAGTGATATCTAAGAACCCCTGCGAGAACTGTCGTATTAGATATGTTTCTTTCATTTAATTATAAATATTTATTCCGTTACTGCAGCCGTGAGTCAAACCTGTGGGTTCTGTAGCCCTCCGAGAGTCCATCCAGTCTCATAAATTAGGTACAGTTAATTGAAAAAATATGACGGTAGAGCGGGTTTTGAAAAATTCACCTCCTTGTACAACAGTTGCACGATACTAAAAACAGTACTTCCTTAAAAATTGTATACATAATTTATATATATATATTATATATTGTATACATAATTTCAAATCCTCTTGTGAATATTTATTGTTGTTATTTTATCAAGATATGTTTTTATTTGGTACAATAATACAGAATTTATATATTTAAATATATTCGAGTTTATTATTGTTAATAATTTATTTTTTTTTCAGAATATAGACGGGCAATAGGTTGCTAAATTCTTTTTTATTTTATTTTTTTATGTTTTATCAGAGCTCGATTACCATAATTAAATTCTACGCTGAATTCTTCAATTACACCCCGTGAATTAGTTTTGGAGAACATCCCTTTAAATTGGGAGCCATCACTTTATTAAATTTCTAAGTAGGTCTAAAATGGTGGAATATTCACCCTTCCCCCAACCCCGCTGAAATTACTCTTCGACCTTTGTGGATGCTAAGAGGTTATCATCCCCTACATATTTTACCTGTGTCCCAGATAATTTCTCACCCCTAAAGTAACTTCCCTGATATATATAATGTATTCTGCATGGTGCGAAATTATGTGACTGGAAGTTTTTATGAAGTTTGTTTGTAGAAATATTTACGTTCGAGAAGTATTTTTAAAATATTACCAAGAAAATAATAACTGTAAAATAGTAATAAAATAAAAGATAGTTATACTTTTACTGAGAGTGTTGTCCAAGTACCCAAGTAAAAAAAAACAGTTATTTCATTTCGAGTCTTGATTCCTTTAATAAAAACTACACATAGTCACTGGTTGAAATTGATGAGTCTGCCAACTATAATTAGGGGAAATAAAAAATGGCGCCCATTTCAAAACAGGAAAAAAAAATTCGTTCGTAGCTCCATATCTTTAAAACTAACAACACTAAAAACCTAATTGAACGTAATTTTAAGTAAAGTAAATTTTCTAAAATATGAGCTCTAATAGAGCTATGTAACATTTCATGAAAGGGGTGTAACATTTCATGAAATTATGAAAAATCATTAGTTAGTTAATTAATTTTGGAAAACCTATATCTAAGGAATCATTAGAGTTATATATTTCTATTAGCACTCAAATAAAAGCTCGTTTAATGTATTTTAAAGTAGTTTATGGTATTGATCTATGAAGATAAGTAGTTTCAACTTCAACAATTTCTAGTTTTTAATTTCTTTGAAAAAATATTTAAAGTCAAAGCCAAAGAGGAGATAAAAGGCAGTTATTTCACCCCAATTTTTGATTACTTAATTGAAAACTAGGTACAATTACTAGTCAAAATTGATGAGTCTGCCAAGTATAGGTAGAGAATAGAAATGGCGGCTGTTTCAAAACGTTAAAAATACTTAATTCTTTATTCGGAGCTCTTTACAACTACTAACAACAATAGAAAATCTAATAGAAAATCATTTAAATTAGCGTAAATTTGCTAAAATGTAAGCCATAATAGAGCTATTTACGTTCAATAGTTCTCGATATATAGTTTTTTAAAAAGTTTATTTTTATATTAGATATTTTTTTACTTTATCCTTTTATTTTTTATCAATTCTAAAACATATTTTACCACACTTTGATAAGTAAGTCGATCTGAAAAACAGTAAAAATTTTATTTTTGTTTCTTATGGTTTAAATTATGTTACTAAATCATAATAATAAAATATACGTAAGTAAATGTCTAATTTTAACTAATTACAATAATTTAAATCAAACTATCAATTATGTTTATTAAATCAATATACATCCTCAAATATAGAAATAGGGGTCAGCTGGTATAAAAACAACATATAGTGTTTTAGGAGATAATAGATAAACCGCCTTCAAACTGAATTATTTATAAAAAAAATAAAGTAATCAAGCTTCTAAGACCTTAGTTGAGATTCAAACACTATTCTTTCAAGTTTAGACATCGTAAAGACTTACAATGCTTAAGTTAATGAATGTCTACTATTCAGGCTTCGGGACAAGTTGGATTAAAAAAATTAGTTATAAACCATCAAAAGGATTAAGCAATTTTTTTGTGTGTAATTTCAATTTAATCTTCTTTTTAGATGTCTTTTAAAAGCATCCTTTTAAAAATCGGTATAATTAACCTGCTGAAAATTAAAATGTTTTGCTCTTTTAGAGACAACTTTCAAGGAAATTTAATATAAAAATGGGTTTATTGTAAGTCACGGCAAGTGCAGAATAAACTTTTTATAGTTTGACTTTTGTATTCACGATTTAATTTCGAAGATGGGTAATTCAAATTTTGCCACTAATTACGCCGTACTATTCATCTCTACAGAAAGCAATTTATTAGTTCATTTTATAATAAATACAAACCAAAATAATCGAAAGTACTAATGTAAGCGCAAGTATGCACTTCTCGCAAAAAAAAAATGGAGTGTGTAAATTATTTTCGCTCATCTTGTGTTTACATTGAATGATTCTAAGGACCAGAGTAAATTTTAAGTAATCCAATGTTTCAGATTGATGCTACATCTTCAACAAATTTTATTACACTATAGACCTGCATTTGAATAACAATATTTTTTATCTCTAATTAAAATATATTTTCACTCCGAATTATTGTCATTTGGTGTAAAATATCTTATATTTGTTGATTTATTTTTATGTTAATTTGATTACAAGTTCACTATATACTCTGAATTGCCAACTTCTGTTTAATCATAGTATTCTTTAAAAAAAAAATTATTAGGCAAATATATAGAATATAATATTATAAAGCTTAATGCCAATAATTAGGAGTGAAAATTATTAGCTAAAAAATTTGCAATTGGACATGATGCAATATATTTTTTAAACATGGAACTCTCCAATCCCATATTACTCCCCTCGAAGAATGGTGTCGTAATTAGAAGATTAAAATCAATTCCAACAAATCCCATCAAATCACCTTTACCCTTCGTCGTAAACCTACCAACTGCCCTACAGTCTCCTTTAATAATGTTGATCTTACCCCTGAAGAACAGATCCGCTACCTTGGACTACATCTGGACAAACAACTAACCTGGAATCCTCACACGAGACTGAAAAGACAGGAAACTGCTCGTCGATTCCGACTATTACAGCACTTACTGAACAAACGGTCTAAACTTCCAATTCATTACATAAGACTGATCTTCATGACTGTAATAAGGCCAAGTGGACATACGGAGTTGAGCTTTGGGGCTCCACTAAACCTTCGAATTCCTCTCGTATCCAATTATTGTAAGCCGAAATCCTTCGTAAAATCCTCAATGCTTCTTACTTTGTCACAAATTAAATCATTCATAATGACCTTAATGTTCCATATGTAACCGATCTAGCCCGAACTAGGTGCTCCGAAAAGAAGATGGCCACGAGACCTGCTAATGTAAAACGTCATTAGAGTTGGTAGTTTCTCTACTCCCCTGTAACATTCCATTTTAACTGAGATCAAATTTACCAAATTTATTATAATGTACAGTTGTAAATAGCAATAAATAAATAAAACATGGAACACAGTCCTGAAACGTTAGAATACTAAAAATGTAAAAGATATAACAAAGAGACATTGCAAGAAAAAGTGAGTAAAGCGAAGATATAAATATATATATTTTTAATATCTGAGCATTTTAATTTGCTATTCTATTATTCTTAGACATTGAAAAGGCGTTTGATAGTGTCTGACATCCTTCTATTCATAGCAACTACACAAAATGAAACTAACCTGCACTCTCTTTCTTATTCGTTTTCTCTCTGACAGCTTCGCCCGTTCCTCTTTTAATTTCCCTTTCTTTAGGAAACATTTCGAATTATTTATTTTAATGCTACTGACAAGCCTACCATTTTATCAATATTTAACACTTCAAATTTGTTCTACTGACTCAAAAATGACCTTAACTGTTGTGTAACCTTAACTACAGCTCAATCAACCAAGAAAACTAATAATAATAGAAGAAGATAAAAAATGTGTCTAAGTTTTTATTTTCTGGTTAATTTCTTTATTTTTTTTTAACTTCATATGAATTCCTCGGGAAAAAAATAATAATAACATACGAGAAACAACGATATGAAACTGTCAATTATACAATTTCTTTTTAATATTTATTGTTTACTAAATATAATAAGTACATTAAGGCTTACGATTTTAAAAAGATAAATTAGTCTATATCGGATCACATTAAACTAAGGGCATACATTATTATTATTAATTTCATAATAACTGTTAATGAATATATTTTTTAAATAAAGGTGTAACTATAATGAAAATATTTATATTTTTAAAAAATACTTTAAATCTGTACTACTACAACCCATGTTACAAAAGTTAAGGGCGCAGTACTTTGTAAGGAAGTACTATTAGTGGTCCAACGGTTGTGCAAGGAGGTTATTTGGTCAAAAAGGGATACAGGACCCACAGGGTTGCCTAACGGCTACAGAGTAACAGAAAATAATCACCTGCTCAGCCGGGTTCTTGGAGTTAGCGCATTGTGCATTACCACAGCGCCACCGTGTTCCCTTCTTTCTTATTCCTTAAATTTCTCAATGGATTTATTGGTATGCTTTGTAATGGCTGATTAAAGCTTCTCTCTCTATTATATTGTTCCTGAAGATGGCATGACAGATCTAAATGTGGTGTACAGGTTAGTAAAAAAAATTCCAAAAAACAAAAAAAAACTTTCTTTAATGTACAGAAAAAAACATTTTTCTATGAAAAATCAAGAAAGATTATTTTCTATGTGAACAAAAAATCAGAAAATTTTAGAATTTATTTTTGAAAAAGCTTTTTTTCTCTATTTGTATCCTATGAAAAGGAAATAATTTATAACTCCTTACAATTTTATCCAAATCCGTTGTTATACGAATATATTTTATTTTATTCATTTATATTATATAAAAAAGTAGTATCAAATAAAGAAAATACTGGAAGATTATTGATTGACCGTGTGTAAAGATGAA
>NW_027108624.1:218196-226480 GCF_000696795.3 Halyomorpha halys
CTTATTATATCTTACTTTTTTTACATTTTATACCCCTGTTATTTTACACTTATGTTTTTTTTTTCTCTTCTTTTTTTTTTTCCTTTTGTAACTATGTGTTTGTATATTTTTTAGCCCTGACGAAGCCCTGCAACGTGGGGCGAAACGTTGGCTCAATAAAATAGTATAATTCTACTATTTGAGTTTTTTTGACCACACTCGGACCATATTCCTTTCAAATAAAGAAAATGTTTGAGACCTTATATTTCTGGTATCAATTTGTTTTAAAATGTTTAGTTTGTACTGTTTCGTTCAGTTTAGGTGGTATATATTTTTATTAATATATGTATATATGTTTTTAATTATGAAATATGGTTGAAATATCTTATTGTTTAAATTTATAAAATCCTTATTCGGAAGGACAACTCTCCTGGCTCTACTGAACTTCAAGAACAACTTGTGGATACGGTATTCGCACTTCGGGGTAGAAACTTGAAAAAGAGAATCGTTTTAGTTTTTCAATATGTCTGTTCTCAAAGAAGACACTTGGGAAATGCAGAGGGTGTAAAAGAAAGGGATAGGTCCTTTCTTGTGGCTAAGGACGGAGTCTAAGACAACTAAGGGTCTTATTTACCTTGAGTCTGTTAAAGGGCAGGCGTTAAGGGCAATATTAAGAAATGAGCTTTGTCCCAATTTAGTTACGCCTTCAACAAAATGTTCTTTTTTACTATGTAATGGTGATTCCGAGATAACAGAAAATTTTCAGAAAAAAAATTTATATCCAAATATGAAAAAAAAAAAATCCGAACTTCTTATGTTAGCTCTTGGCTCAAATTTTTATCAAGGAAACTAGGGTTTGTCGGTTTTTAAAAACCGGTTTTTGGAGAAAATTATGAAATTCGAAAACCGGTTTTTTGTAGAAAATTTCGGTTTTCTATGAATATCGAATTATTATATCAGGCTGTAAAAACGATTAAGCCTAGTTCGGTTGCAAGTGAGAGGGTATTTTCTATTTCGGGGAATTTTGTAAATAAACTAAGGACACAGCTAAATAGCAAATCGATAGACGTCCTCTGTTTTCTGAAATAATATTTCATTAAACAAAAAAATAAATAGAATATTCAAATTTGTATTAAAATTGCCCGGGATAGAAAATACTCAGTCCTTTGCTTAATTGTCTTTAAAACTAAAATTGATTTTAATAAGTATGTATGCATAAACTTTATTTACTCTTGTCTTTCGTCTTTGATTATAATTTATATTACATAATACACATTTATATATTTTCTAATTGTTTTTAATAAGTATCCATCTGTATCTAATAACATTGTTTTTTTTTTTAAATAATATGGTTATTATAAAAGTATTAAAATATATTGTTTTTATTTATTCGAACCCTTTGCTGAATAACTCGTTTCACTATTATAAAAATATTTACATACTTTTATATGAAAATTATGCATAAACAACGAATAATTGTTTTTAAAGTTATTTAATCCTGCTCAACAATTATTTCTTTGTTCTACTAAATTGCATAAAAAAATTTTACTATCAATAAAATTGAACAGTAAATAATTTCAGTCAAAAACTGCTTTTAATCACTCTAAATTTTCTGTTAAAATTTTTTGTTCGAATTACAGAATATTCGAGCAAAAAAAATTTTTTTATAAAAATTCGAAACCGGTTATAACCGGTTTTCTAAAATGTCAGTTTTTGAACAAACCCTAAAAAAAAACATGAACGAAGAACCCGAAAACAATATTAAAAATTTAAATTAATCCTTTGTGGATTTTTTTAAATATTGGTTTAATTCAAATGTCCCCTAGATTGATTATGATATAAAATTCTGAGGCATATTATCAGAATTTTTTATTATTTTTATTTATTTAATACCCGTTCGGCCAGGTGAGCCTTATATGGTTAATGCAAGAGCAACATTTTTTTTAAACAAATATTTACGGAGGGAAGGTATAGTTTCATTCAAAAGACACCTCTAACAATATTATAAATAAAATAAAAAAAATATATAAAAAAGATAGATCAAAATAAAAATTCTCAATGAAAGATAAAAATGATATGTAAAAACTATGACATTTATGGATTTAAAAAAATAAATAATTTACTTCTAATGGAAAAAAAAGAAAGTTAATTTAATAAATAGATGAAGAGAAAAAAAATTAAAATAAAATAAAATTTTAGAGTAACAATAACAAAACTGATAAGTATAAAACTTATAACAGGATCCTGCAGCAGCCTGTGCTTCAGTCTTCGGGCTGTGGTTGGGTTCTCAAGTTATAGACCACTGCTCCTTTAACTGTAGGTAACTGGAAGTAGAAATTCATGAATTTTTTTTTTATATAACACTTTATTATCTCTATTTGTAATTCCCAATGCAATTGGCTTTTATTATTAGAATCAACTATTATTGATTTTTGCAATATTTGTATTTGTGGTGGATTTAGAATAAATTAACCACGGTAAAAAAAGCCTCTATTCTTGAATAATTAATTCAAAATGAAGATGAAATCTGAAACAGCTACTTGTTTATTATTGATTATGATCATACCCTTACTATATATTTCACATAGATAAGCGAAAGTAATGTCAAATTATTGTAATTGTAATTGGAAAATAATAATTATCAAAATCTTTCATATTTTATATTCATACGTGGTTTATATATTAACAATGAGGTATGTTTACGTTTTTCAAATAAATAAAATGAAATGTACTTAAATTTTTTTTTTCCAGCTCCTATGAAAATTCGTATTTAAGGGGATATTGAGGTGTTAAGAACGAGCTTCAACTTTCAGCCTAAAAAACATCAGTTTTAAAAAAATATATAAATCCGTGTACAATGAGATCAGCGTTTTCGGCTGTCCGATTTTGCTTTATGAGGACGCAACAGCCTCAAAAACTGTTTTTCTTTGACTCTTTCATTGTTCGTATTTATACGATTTATATAACTACAAACAATTACAGATGGTTGATTATTTCTTATTAACAAAATTAAAGGTATTTTAATGGAAACTTTTTTTTTAAATTCGGCTTTTAAGTCCTACCACTATGAATATAACACATAGCTGAGATTAAAGATAACTTTGTGCATTGATAAATCGAGTTTTGTCAAAATCGTTCTGTTTTGGTAAATAATATAGCACTTCCAGTCAATCGATTTTATCTCAAAATGTTCTGTAACATTTTTCATATCCACACAAACACACACACAGACCATTTTGCGACACTTCTTTATTTCGACAAAGGGACCCTCAAAACGTGCATTTCTGAAGAAAATATGAAGTAGAAATTTTACATTTTTATAATACTTCCCCTTACTATGTATTCCGTGTATAATAATAATATTCTTTATTTATTCTGGGATTGATCCCTTAGAATAATATACAGACGTCAAAAGTAGGCTTTAGAGCCTTAGAGTAAAGTACAAAATAAAAATGAAATTAAAGTATAATAAAGTAATGAATTTGAAAAGATAAAAATGAACAAAAATAATTAACAGAACAAATAAAATAAAACCGTATGTCATATCATAAAACATGACTTAACACTTTTGATAATAAATAAAAAGAAAAAAATAATCTAAAAAATCAAGTAAAATTAAACTAAAAGTAATAAATGAAAAGGTACAATTTCTGCTAATATACATATTTACAAGTATAAACGAAATTCTGAAACATAAAATACAGAAAATATATAATCCTTATTCGAAACTTTCAATTGTTATTCTTCTGGACTTGGGTTGACAGAAGGTAGTCGAAGATACGTGATTTCAAGATTGGAAGGGTATTAAAACTACAAATAAAGGAGGAAAGAGGAACGGATGAGGAAAGATCTATCAAAGGCTGCGGTTCGATGGGCAGTTACATATAAGTCTGAAGGCCGTGAGCGGGTATTGCGGGAATGCAACGCTAGGATTGGATAACTTGGTAGGGGAAGAAGCAAGAAAATATTCACGACGGAAGGAGGGGTAAAGCCACTTCAATTCTTCATAAAATCGGGTGACAGAGGCGTCCCTGGGGACCCCAATGATGAATCAAACAAAGCAATTAATTAACCGTTATATAGGTAGGTAAAAGTAATAAGAATCGTAAAATAATATATTACTAATAAAAAAAATAACATTATTGTTATTTATATGACAGGTAAAAACAATTTTCTCATTACTAGCTGAGATATTGCTAAATATTGAACCTATTTAAGATGGACTCATTGCACAAACTCAAAAAACTACAGAAAGTATAATAAAAAATTTGAATAAATTGCCATCCATTGTGCAGTTTCCTGAAGATCCTATTATAGCCCCCCCTCCCCATGCCCCCCTAAGTCTATTCGGCGTAAAATCCAATTGATCCTTGGTCTCTGAAGGTTACTGAAGCTTTAAATTCAAGTCAACCGATCTCAAAATAAAATCTAATTTCATATTGAAATGTTCTTTTCACAATAGATGCAATAAGGGATATTCTCGTTAATTAGTTTTCCTGAAAACAATATGGATGTTACAATGCTTACAGAAATAAAGAGATTCTTAGATAGAATAAGTTGAGGTACGTATCAATTGAAGTTTAGATTACTGTGAATGAAGCTCAACTTAATCATTTGAACGGTTCTGAGAACGATCGTGAAGACTGAAGCATTGATAAAAGAATTGAATAATCAGCTCCAATCCGACATCAAAGCGTCCTTGGGGTCAACCAAAACGTAAACAGGAGGATAGCGTTAAGAGTTGATTTTTAAATGAAATTCAGTTAAGAGTGGTTAATGGAATATTTGTGTTTACCACAAGGATTTGGTTAGTCTTGTCTTCCATGGCTTTCTGTAGCTGAAAGAGTTAAGGTGCAGGTCTAAGCAATCTGAGAACTTCGGGCGGTGCCAGTTCGTTCCTGGAGGCGTTGACTTTTTTCATTTAGTGGCGGTCCCACAAAATTAAAAACTTGACCCCCCACCATGGTTATAATTGGTTTATCACCTGTAGATAACTTCCCTGTACGTCAGAAATTACAAGAAAGAGGGTCAGAAAAAAAATCTTGTCTTTCAGGGCCGTTTGTAGCTAAGGGATTTGACGTGCAGGTCTTTGCAACCTCGTAACTGAAAGGAACACCATATTGTTCTGAGGAAGAGGCACATTATATCCGAATCGTCTAAAAATAAAATAAAAATTAAAATAACTTTTTTTTAATAGGTCAAAAAAATATTTTTTAGGAAATTATTAGGCCAAAAACAATGTTACTAATTAATAGATAATACTATTTTTTTTTTGTTTCATACCTCAAATTATATGATAGACATAATTCAACCATGATTAAGACAACTTTTCATATCCAAAAACTTGAATATAAATTAAAAATAGAGGAAGTTCGATGGTTGGTCCCATGTAATAATTGAAAAGGAAGATAATGCGGTCTAAGGTAAACTAAGAATAATAAATAATAACAAATAAAAAGAAGAAATATAAATTAAAGTACAACTTAAGAGATGGATAAAAGGGGATACAAATAAAATTCTATTCCTATTTTTTTATAACCTAATTTCTTCTCTCGCTCTGATTTGTAATTTATCATTTAGTGGTTGCCTATATTTCATATTCTGTTTGACTTTCTATACTAGGAGTATTCATGATATTGTGTTAAATGTAAAATATTTTACCATGTTAAATGATAAATGCATAAGAGATCCTAGCGGATTTTCTGAGCAACTTGTTTAGTAACCTTTCCTTCCAAAACTTCATGTTATTGTTTACTTCTAAGTTTTGATCACAGTAATTTATTACAACATGCCTAAAATAAGTGAAAAGTATAAGTGTAATAGTTTGGCTACTGATTATATTTTTTAAAAAGTCCAAAACACAAGACAAAAGAAAAAAAAACTAGGAGTAAGTAACCTAACACAACAAATAAAACGGTGACAAGCTCAGCTGGTCTGTTTCGTGACGTCATTCTCCATTTAACAGACTCTCACCCATGTTATGTGTTATATCGTTTTAACATGGTAAAAGAAGGAAATATTTCTCCATTTAACATAAGTTTTTCCATTTAACACGCTTTAACATGTTAAACTAAAGATCATAAATAACCCTACTGTGTACCTTAAAATCAATTCCCACTCTTCTCTATCCATCTTGTTAAACAGTTCACTTTTGTTTTGACTTCTAGTCTGTAAGATAAATTGACTTTTTTCTTATCGCTCTTTTTTTCCATCTCTTAGTTTGTACTTTAATTTATTTTCTTCTTTTTATCTGTTATTATTTCCGTTTTCATTCATTTTCTGTAACCTTTTATTATTCTTATTTAGTTTTTGAGTTCCATTGTACATCTGCTAATTTTTTTTTTACTTTAACGTTGAGAAACGTTGGCTCAATCTGAATATTTTAATCACTATTTCAGATTTTCTTGGACCGCTCCAAAAATGTTTTTTGTTTTTTCATACTTCATAGGTGATTTATTACTTGACATAACTTCTAAAAATAATAAACAAAACTCTACTTCAAATAATTGTGATATTAAATTTTAATTTTAGTAATTATTTTTAATGTAATTATGTTACATCAACATTAAGATATATTTTTCATTATGTCTATTCTCTCTGCAATTCTCCAAATGTTATGAATATAAGAATTTGCCGGATCATATATGTTTTAGTTTAACGTTTCCTTTATTTATACTATTTAAAAAAAAAGTCAAAAAGAAATCTGCTAAGTGAAAACTTGAAATTTATAATGAACTATACATGTATTCTTAGTATGATGAGTTACTGAGAGTAACTCCTGTTGTTCCTGAGAGTTACTGAGAGTTTCCTGTTGCAGATTGCTGGCGGCCACTGGGCCAGAGAGACCCTCTCAGCGACCCGACACACGAATACTCCCCTCCAGTGACCAGTGGGGTCCAATATTGGGCTCCAGAACCCCCTTCCGTCCGCCTGGAACCTCCTCTACCTCTGCGCCCCCTACCTTGGCTCAACACCGTCCACATCACCACGGCCTACCCTCTACCGCTCACCATTACAGAGAGGCCATCCACTTCTGCGGTCCCGACGTTCGTGGAGTTCACACCTTTGGTCACTACAACGCCCGAGCCCACAACTCAAGAACCGACTAGTGTAGTACCACCGTACTCTGCCGTTGTAATCCAGGGACACTCAAAGGTAGGTGTGGCCACAAGAAATATTATTTTGTAAATCATAAATATTTTACTCATTTGTTTTTTGTTTTTTTTATACAATTAAATTAAATTTACGTTTTTTCTAGAGCTGATCTATATGATATAAATAACAAGAACAATACATATTTTAATTTAAAAATCAGAAAAAAATATTAAACCTTTGAATTTTTTGTTATTTCTAATTATTGGCAATTTTTGTAACGGTGCTTATCCTATTTCTTTCTGTTGTAATCTAATTACATTTCAAGGCGTTACTACGATTTTTAAATCAATATATTTCAAGTATGAAATATAATTACTGCTCACCGGGTGATGGGATCCACTCTCAATTTGAATGCCTTAAAAATTAAAATTAAAAAATAATATTGAGAAAATTCTTCTTCACCGTACTTTCTAGATTGAAGGCTAAATGGGTCCACCCAGACTATTGGGTTTTTCAGATTCTCACAGGACACGGTCGGTTCCAGGGAAAGCTGCAGAAATTCCAACAAATCCCATCAAATCACCTTTACCCTTCGTCGTAAACCTACTGACTGCTCTACAGTTTCATTTACTATGTTACTCTTAACCCTGTCGAACAGATCTGCTACCTTGGCCAACATTTGGACAAACGATTAACCTGGAGTCCTCACACCAGACTGAAAAGACAGGAAACTGCACGTCGATTTCGACTATTTTAGCACTTACTAGACAAACAAAAGACTGATCTACATGACTGTAATAAGGCCAATCTGGACTTATGGAGTTGAGCTTTGGGACTCTACTAAACCTTCGAATTCCTCTCGTATTCAATCCTTACAATCCAAAATCATTCGTAAAATCCTCAATGCTCCTTACTTTGTCACAAATAAAATCATATATAAAGACCTTAATGTTCCCTATGTAACCGATCTAGCCCGAACCAGATATCACTCCTTCCATTATAAACTCTCTAACCACTCAAACCCCCTAGTTTCTAATCTTGCATCCTCTTCCATTTCTGACAATCCTCCGAGGCGCCTGAAAAGAAGGCCACGAAACCAGCTAATGTAAAATGTCATAGAGTGCTACCAATGGGTAGTTTCTCTACACGCCTGTAACACTCCAATTTAACGTAGATCAGATTTACTAAATGTTTTATAATGTACAGTTGT
>NW_027108624.1:226565-231569 GCF_000696795.3 Halyomorpha halys
TATATATATATTACATAGATCTTACTTATATTGGCAGACAAGACGAATAGTTTAACGGCACGAATAGTTTAACGGCACGAATTTTTTTAATTATTTCTAAGCCTCTCTATTTTAGAGCCTCTATATCCTCACTATCTCTATATCCTCTATATCCCCCGATCTAGCAAAAGCAATCTCTTTTACTGCACTTGATGCATTTGAAGAGGGGTTTGAGCCAAGTATATATGATGGATGTAGATGAAATTTATTGAATTTATTTTATTGAAGATAATTATTACAATCTGGCACAATTTAAGGGCATTAAGTATTAGCGTTCAAATATTCATTCACACTATTTCTATAGTTTATTTATTATTATAAATAACAATATAAATTTTTAAAAAAAGAGAAAAAATAAATAATACTGTCTTGATTTGTATAAATAAAAATATGAGTCTATATAAAAAATATAATAAAAATCAAACTAATCATATAATATAAAAAAAATAAAATAACTTATGCACAAGACAAAGGAAATTAAATTAAAATAACAATAAAAAGGAAAAAAAAAGATTTATACATACATACAATATTTGCATTCTCTGCAGGGTAACTCCCGTTTGTAAATAAGAATGTTTCATAATACATCTCAGATTATTCTGAAACTGTTGAGCCTGTCTAAGTATACTTTTATTAATTAGTAATTTGAGGCGGAGAGAAACGTTAAATTTTCGTAGATGATTAACCCTATAAGCTTTTATTCTAACCTCCTTTATTTTCTTATGGCAATGGCGATTTGGTGTCGGTTGTCTGGCAAAGATAACAACTACTACACTACTGTCCTCGCACCCTGCAACCATACAAACATTTAGTAAAAGAGCCGGGAAGAAAAAAAGGCAGTTATCCCCAAGTTTTGATCACTTCAATGAAAAATATGTATAATTACTAGTCAAAATTGATGAGTCTGCCAAGTATAGGTACGGGGATTAAAAATGGCGGCTTTTTCAAAACCTTAAAATACATTGATTTTTCATTCGGAGCTCTATATCTTAAAAATTACCAATAACACCAGAAATTCTAAGAGAACATTATTTAAAGAAGAATAAATTTTCTGAAATATTAGCCCTAAAAGAGCTACTTACATTAAATAGTTCTCGAGATATAGCTTTTTAAAAAGCAAAATTTCATTCTGAAAGATTAGTAGATAGTTAATTTATTTTGAGAAATCTATATCTCGGGAAATATGGGACATACAGATGTCTATTAGCACTCAAATTAAAGCTAGTTTAATCGACTATAAAGGCGTTTATGATCTTAACCTTCGTAGGAATAGTAGTTTTCATGATATTTGCTAAAATAAATTGATTTATAGTTATTCGGAAAATAAATTTGATTTATGAAAAACTTTATTTCAGAAACCATTGGACGGACGTACCGCTCAAATTAAAGCTAGTTAAATTTACTACAAAATAGTTAATTATGTGCTTATCTTTGTACGAGTAGTAGTTTTTATGATTTTCACATATGAATATAAATTTGGCCGAATAACTGAAAATCAATTTATTTTAACAAATTTCATGTGAACTATTTATTTTTGGATATGTGTTGCACCAATTCTGTTTTTGTTTTTTTGGTATTTATCATTATTTATTTAATTATTAATTTGCTGATATATTAATTCACCCAATAATTGTTTAGTTTATGCTATGTATATTTCTGGACGATTCAAACTATATTATATAGGACAATATATCAATCTTGATTGATTTTTTGTTTCTATTTTGTCCTTTACAAAATGAGTATTTAACTATGTCATATTCTTTTAAGGATCTCTGTACATCTTCAGACAAACCTTTTATATAGGTACATCCACTAAACTATTAATGTTTTCTTTTAAAATTACTAAAACTTAATTAATCGATATTTCGTTCCCTGATCAACAGACTCTCTAAGACCAAATAATTTAGAGCCGGGCAGCTTCAGTTTGGGGCGAAGTACAAACTCAGGGAGGAACTTACTAGGTTCCTAATACTTCTTATTAATGCATACTGAATTTCCAGTCTCATTAATTATAAACGAAGTTATATAATGTTTTAGCAGAGCGAGCTCGCTTCTAAGAGCCCTTTGGGGATCAATTTGAACCGTTATATCGAAAAATAAATTGAAAAAAAAAAGTTGGAGGGATGGAAATTGAATTATTTTCAACAAAAAATGTCATTGGCCAGGGCTCTAGGTCGTGAAGAGGCTAAAGTGTAATTTAGGGGATGAGGGTTGTTGTTTTTTTTGGTATATCAGGTAGAGATTGATTTTCCTCTTTTCTGCTTAAAGGTCAACCAAGTTATAAAATGTATAAATAGATAAAATAAAATTCCAAATATATTTGGATTTAAATAAATATATTCAAGCGTAACGATTTAAAAAGCACTGATTTTAGAAAAAGGTTTGTAAATTTTACACTTTTTTAAACATAATAATTATTGTTTAAATAAAATAATTTTCATCCCATTTAAGTCTCAAAAATAATTTATACTTCTTCACAAGTGCAACGTTTCGGCCAATTCGACCTTCCTCAAAGAGAATCTATCACAAAACAGCTTTTATTTCACATATGGTTTTAAACAATTTTAGTAAACAACAATATAATTAATAAAATATATTACTTTTTTATTAAATAAATCAAAATTGTATCCTTTTTAGTCTTAACACTTTTTATTTCAACAGTCCAACGTTTCGGCCATTTCAGCCATCCTCAAGGACATCTTCAATTATTACATTTATATAAATTTAAAAAATATAAATGGTTTGTGTATATGGTAGTGTTTTGGTGGATAATTTTAAAATAAGAAGAATTAGATATTTATGATTTTAAATTTTAAAAATAGGTTTTAAACTTATAATTAATGAATGACCTGGGCAGAATAGCCTGCAAAAGAAATTTTAAAATTTAATGTGAGGAAAAATTATAATTCAAGACGTCCTTGAGGATGGCTAAAATGGCCGAAACGTTGGACTGTTGAAATAAAAAGTGTCGAGACTAAAAAGGATACAATTCTGATTTATTTAATAAATAATTACCTGTCTCAAGAAATTGAAATAATATAATTAAAATATATTACCTTAAATAAAATTTAATAACCACATCAATTTTAAAAAAAAAAAAAAATGTTTGCAGGCTATTCTGCCCAGGTCAATTTTCCAGCTATATGCCTAGGTGTTTTTAATTTTTTTTTTCAATATTTCTTTTGTAAATTTGACGTGGGAAAGACGGTGTGAGAAAAAAGAATACAAGAGAGCAGAGAATTTTTTTTAAAAAACACCGTCATTTTTTTTTAACAAGGAAAAAATGTGACTCGTGAACCATTCAGTAGATTGACTCATTTATTTTTTTTCCCGCACCATTGGCCTGATTGCTGTTTTTTCATTGACTAAAGGATTGACTGATAATATTTGACTTTTTGTTTTTTTTTCCATATCAGCACCTCGATTATATAGATTCCTGTGATTTTTATCAACGGTTCACCGAGATTCCTGTAAATTAATATCATATATTTAAAATTTCCTGTTCATCTTAGCTTATGTATTTCTTAAACAGTTTGCCTTGTACGATGTATGGGATATTTATAAAATAAAATCCTCTTCTAAAGGATAAATAAATTGAAGAGATAAAAATTATTAAATATATCCTAAAAAATCCACAAACTATTCTAGGATCGATTTTTCAAATTGATATAATTTCATTGAAACAATAAAATAATTCTAATATTATTACACCAAAGGTTTGTAGGTAATCAATAAAATCTTTTTGATTCAAAGATTAAATTTCTCAGTATAAAAGTTCCACTTTTAGAAATTTAATTTTAATTAGAAGTTTTCATATTTTTTTTAGAAAATACAATAAAAATAATTAGTTTTTTTAAATTATTAATAATAATGAATTAACTAACAAGATTCAGTGGGAAAATGATTTTAGACATCGTTGAATTCCTGAGACACTTTCGAGAATCGAGATCCGTGAACCCATTCCTAGACGAGAAATTCCTAGCATGTTTCGCCATTATGTCAACTTGTCTATGAGAATAAATTTATCACTAGACAATTGATTATTAATAAAAAAAATTTCAATAATTTTTTTGAGGAATGCTAATGGTCCAGTATTTATTAAAATTAAAGAACATTTAGAAATTTATTAAATACTTTTATTATGCTAATGTTTCATTTTATTGCTTTTGAAAAGTCAATAAAATTAGTACACAACTATTAAAATACACTAATAGACTCCATGAAGGGTCGGGTGTCCAGTTTATTATGAGTAAATAATGTTTTTGGTATAACAGTTAACATGGAAATTTTAAAGATCACAGGTACCCGCTTTATGAAGCCGAGACCCCACAGGGTTGACTCATTTCTACAATAACAGAATAAATAATTATCTGCCTCAAACGAACTGGTTATTATTGTTTAAATAAATAAATACTATCTAATTTTAGTCTCAAAACAATTTTTATTTCACCCACAACCTTCTCAGGTTAATAGATTAAAATATTTAATTTTTATTGTGAAGAATTGACAAAATAGGGTAATTGTGGACTGAAATTAATGTTATTTAGTTGTTTGTCATTAAGTTGTTTTTTTTAAAGTTAATGTTGTTATAAAATTGTATTAAGATTGTCCTTGAGAATGGTGGAAGTGGCCGAAACGTCAGATTTATAAAGACATTAAAATTTAATTGAGAATAAAATTTATTTACACATTTTTTTCAACTTTTAATTAGTTTTAATCATAATTATTATGATCTGTTTCTAAAAAATATAATTTTTTTTTATTGGTAAATATTACAATCTGCCACAACATTGCTGGGCAATAAGTAATAGTGATAACTAGGGATAGGATTTTTATGAGCTACAAAATCTGAAATATGTGCTAATAAATTGTAAAATATTTAAAAAAATATGTAAATAATATGTATTTATAAATTATGTATTATTCAACAATATAAATTACTAATTGATTAGTAATTTTATAACT